>NC_090406.1:3570036-3812674 GCF_036365525.1 Heterodontus francisci
TCTCCCCCCCCTCACTCTCTCTCTCTCCCCCCCCTCACTCCCTCTCTCTCCCCCCCCTCACTCTCTCTCTCTCCCCCCCCCTCACTCTCTCTCTCTCCCCCCCCTCACTCTCTCTCTCCCCCCCCTCACTCTCTCTCTCCCCCGCCCTCACTCTCTCTCTCCCCCCCCTCACTCTCTCTCTCCCCCCCCTCACTCTCTCTCTCCCCCCCTCACTCTCTCTCTCCCCCCCTCACTCTCTCTCTCCCCCCCTCACTCTCTCTCTCCCCCCCTCACTCTCTCTCCCCCCCTCACTCTCTCTCTCCCCCCCCTCACTCTCTCTCCCCCCCCTCACTCTCTCTCCCCCCCTCACTCTCTCTCCCCCTCACTCTCTCTCCCCCCCTCACTCTCTCTCCCCCCCTCACTCTCTCTCCCCCCCTCACTCTCTCTCCCCCCCCTCACTCTCTCTCCCCCCCTCACTCTCTCTCCCCCCCCCCCTCACTCTCTCTCCCCCCCCCTCACTCTCTCTCTCCCCCCCCTCACTCTCTCTCTCTCCCCCCCCTCACTCTCTCTCTCTCCCCCCCTCACTCTCTCTCTCTCCCCCCCCTCACTCTCTCTCTCTCCCCCCCCTCACTCTCTCTCTCTCCCCCCCCTCACTCTCTCTCTCTCCCCCCCTCACTCTCTCTCTCTCCCCCCCCTCACTCTCTCTCTCTCCCCCCCCTCACTCTCTCTCTCTCCCCCCCCTCACTCTCTCTCTCTCCCCCCCTCACTCTCTCTCTCTCCCCCCCTCACTCTCTCTCTCTCCCCCCCTCACTCTCTCTCTCTCTCCCCCCCTCACTCTCTCTCTCTCCCCCCCTCACTCTCTCTCTCCCCCCCCCTCACTCTCTCTCTCCCCCCCCTCACTCTCTCCCCCCCCTCACTCTCTCTCTCTCTCCCCCCCCCCCTCACTCTCTCTCTCTCCCCCCCCCCTCACTCTCTCTCTCTCCCCCCCCTCACTCTCTCTCTCTCCCCCCCCCCCTCACTCTCTCTCTCTCTCTCTCTCTTTGTCCCCTGCTCCTCCCCTTCCCCCCACTTTCTCTCTATTTCACCCCCACCTCACCCCTGCTGATTTCCTCACAGAAACAAAGAGATTTCTTCAGAGGAGGGAGGTTTGCTGCAGAACTTGATCTTTTCTCCGGATGTTTTCACTGAGACCCTTTCGAAGGAGGTAGGTGGGGACTCCCCCTCCCACTTTGTCTATGTGTTGGGTTGCAGTTGATGTTGAGATGTGATCCAGATTTTGTGGGAAAAGTGGATCATCTGCGGAGCATTAATTTAGTTACAAACTCCTGGTGTGAGTGGAAACCTGGCATCTCGCAGTCTCCAGGCTGCCTGTTGTGGTGCTGAGATATTGGATCAATCTGTGTGCAGCGTGAGCTGAGCAGCAGAGCTCAGTCACACAGAACAACCCAGAATGTGGCCACAACTCCTGCTGAGTTTTTGATGCTCCCTCCCAACTTGCAATGATGTTGTCTCTGTCTTTCTAGAGTGACATATTGGTTTGTGGGTGTGAGCAGGGTGCAAGTGCGTGTATTCTGACCCACACCAGTGTACGTTCTTGTTCTCGTACACACAGACACACACACAGACACACACACACACAGACTCAGACAGACACACACAGACTCAGAGACACACACACACACACACACACAGACTCACTCCATGTGTTCAAACTCACTATCAGTCACTCTGGGTCAGTGTGTGCACACTCACACAAAGATCAATATACACCCCGGACCAGGGCTGACCATTAGACCTTGGCCCTGATCATTCAGTCTCTGTTCTCTTTGTCTCAGCGGATGGAATTTGTGTTCCTGGAGAAGGAGATCGACAGTCGAATAGTGAAACACAGACTCTGACCAGAGTGGGACCAATGAGGCCCAGAGTGGGACCAATTATTTCCTCTCTCTGAACTGTCTTGTGTTTACTCTCACAACCCAGTCCGCAAGAATGAAACATAAACTCTTCCAGAATATTCCTTACACACACCGTTCACCTGCACTCAGGAGCCTCTGGTCACTGTCCGCCGACTCTGCTCACCATCTGTGTTGACGGTTCCTGACATTAACGCAACCCATTACGATCTCCCTATTACATGAAACCCATCAGCCAACCACCGTTGCATGTGGCTGACCTGCTCACTGATTGGGGGGAGTTGGGGCGGTGAGGGGGAGGCAGAGAGCGGAGTGGGGTAGGGGAGGGAGTGGTTTCCCGCTGGTTGGAACATTGAGCTGCTGGCGTGGACCCACTGATGTGTGGTTCTGTTTCACTCTGGATGAATCACGTGGTGGGGGGTATGAGCTGAGCAGCTGTAAGGACTGTAGCATGCATTTCCCTGGGGGAGGGGAGAGCTGTACCGTCGCACTCAGTCAGCGCCCTTCACTCTGTTTTGAGTTTTGACAGTTTTATTGCAGATGGCCTTGCCTTTTAATTTAGCTCATTCCTGTGATTGCACTGGAATAGCTTCCAGTTGTGGGCCCCTCTCGTATCCTTTGACTGGTGTCAGACCTGGGAATGTGTTGAGAGAGAGAGCTCAGTGCCTGTCTTGTGGGTTGCCGTGACTATTTTCTCCTCGCTAAAATTCAGTGAGATTGGCGACGCTTCAGAAAAGATCCCAACACCGTCATAGATTGGTTTCATTACTGGAGGCGTGCAGAGCCACATCTGTGCTGTGGTTTTGTTGGGTGCGCAGCCAGTGTAGTTCCCTGGTGATAAAGGAACCTTATTCCCCACCTCCCCACCCCCCCCCCCACCCACAACCATCCCTATCCTAATCAGCTAGGGTTCCTGCTCCTGACCACCACCTGTTAACTCCCACTGGAAGCAGTGTTGGGAAGAATCACATGAGGAGAGACTGGAGAAGCTGGGATTGTTCTCCTTAGAGGAGAGAAGGTTAAGGAGAGATTTAATGGAGGTGTTCAAAATCATGAGGAATTTTGAGAGAGTCAAAAAGGAGAAATTGTTCCCAGTGGCGGGAGGGTCAGTAACCAGAGGGACACAGATTTAACAATTGGCAAAAGAACCAGTGGTGACATGAGAAAATATTTATTTACGCAGTGAGTTGTTGTGATCTGCAATACGCTGCCTGAAAGGGTGGTGGAAGCAGATTCAATAGTAACTTTCAAAAGGGAATTGGATAAATATCTGAAGGGGAAAAATTTACAAGGCTATGGAGAAAGAGCAGGGGGGTGGGGGCTGGGGAGTGGGTCCAATTGGATAGCCAAAGAGCCAGCAGAAGCATGATGGGCTGAATGTCCTCCATCTGTGTTGTCATTCTATGCACCACATCTCCCCACCCACCTGCCCAGCGCAGTCTGTGCTGGTCTCGGCCTCTGTGCCCCTGGAATAAGGAAGGAGGGAAATCCGCCCGGGTTCCTGGTCCTGGTCATCATCTGCTGGCTCCTGCTGGAAGCTCCTGCTTGATGACCGGCTCGGACATGATGTGACATTCCCTGTCAATGCACAGACTCACTCAAGGCGTGGCCGCTTGGGTGATAGGGGTCAGAGTTTGTTCAATAACTTCACCTTTATCTCTAAACTTTAACCTCTCCTTCAGGTGTCACAGTCTGGGCCCTGGAGATGCTGGATGGATCTGATTCAGGAGAGTCTGGAGTGCCTCAACCCCAGTAGCACTTTCCCCCTTTAATCCAGAACCCCAGTTTCGCAAAGCAGTCATGGGCGGGACCCCGAGGAAAGGGTTGATGTTGGGGATCCCCAAGGCAACTCCTGGCAAGGACACCTCGGCTTTAACCCTTGAACTACGATTGCTCTCTGAATCATCTCCACATTCAATGCAGCATATTTAGCATTTCCAATCCCGGACGGGACATCAATCAGCCTTTAAATCTCTCCTTGCAAAGGGACAGCCTGTAATCTCCATTTCTGGTAATGCAGAGTTTAGTGCCAAGTGAGATTCCTTGTGGACAGGTGTAAAATAATCAGGAACCTTTGAAGCAGATTAAGGTAAAAAGAGGGAGGATGGGGGTGGGATCAGGGGAGAGACTGAGAGACACAATTGTGAGTAGCTGCCTGTGCACCAGCCCCTGGAGGGGAGACTGTCAGTGATGGACAGCCCCAAGAACGGTTATCCCGCGCTGGATTGTCTCACTCCTGGTCTGGCTCTGAGATTGCTGGTCTGTACTGAAACACATACAAACTTCCTCCCCCTCACTGAGAAACAATTGCTTTTGTTTTTATTTAATTAAAACAGAATTTATGGTCCTTACTGGGTTTTTACTTGGATGTAATTTTTCCTAAAAGGTCTCTCTCTCTCCAATCTTTCATCTGCCTTCACTCTCTTCTCCTGCCTTTTGCCCTTCCCCCGCTCTCCTCCCTCCCTCTCTCTAGATGCCAATGAATGGGCTGCAAGATGGCGACAGAACACCAACAAAACCGTCGGCACAGAAGAAAACATCTCAGGAGCTGGATCCCATGCAGAGTCTCGAATCTCCCAAGTATGTCCGACCCTCACTCCACGAGAGCCCTGGGTCTGAGCTCCAGTCTGTTCTGGCACACTGCAAATTTTTTCTTTATTCTTTCATGGGATGTAGGCATTACTGACGAGACCAGCATTTGTTGCCCATCCCAATTGCCCTTTGGCTTGCTATACCATTTCAGAGGGCAGTTCAGAGTTAACCACATTGCTGTGGGTCTGGAGTCACATGTAGGCCAGACCAGGTAAGGACAGCAGATTTCCTTCCCTAAAGGGACATTTCGTAAACCAGATGGGTTTTTATGACAATCGATGACGTTTTCATTTCCCCATTACTGAGACTAGCTTTTAATTCCAGACTTTTATTAATTAATTGAATTTAAATTCCACCAACTGCCATGGTGGGATTTGAACCAGTGTCCCCAGAGCATTAGCCTGGGCCTCTGAATTACTAGTTCAGCATCATTACCCCTAGGCCACCGTCTCCCCCAGTGCCCCAATGCCCCTGAGTGAGGCATGGGCAGAAAGGGGCGATGTCACATCAGTCACGAGTCCTGCCTCTGATCGTTGTCCACAGACACAGGCTGGGAAGCGATTGAGCATCAGATGAGACGGCAGAAGGTTCTCTGGAAGTGTATTGCCACACGACTCAACATCTTTTGGGTAGTGAGGGGTGGGGGAACAGAGCACCTTCTGGGAAAGCCTCCTCACCCGGCTTTAACTGGCTGGAGGTGCTGTCAGCGTGAAAAAGCCAACCTCTCTGTGATATTTGCTCTGGTCAGCAGGCATGATATATGATTGTAATGAGTCAAGCTATTGGACCAGGAGTACTTTGGCTGGGTCGGTGGGGGAGTGGGCCGAGGGTGGTATTTTCCATTTATACTTTGCACTCAGGGCAATGAGATCTCACTGTGGGAGTGAGTAATTGCTGAGATGTTGGCAGGAGATTAGAATGTTAATGTTGTGAGATGGGGAGGTGGCAACTTGTGCCAAGGTTGAGCTTTGAGGAAACATAGGGGCAGGAAGTGCCTGGAGCTCTAGACCAGAATCTGTTGGTGGGGGGAGGTGATAGTGGTGGGATGGGGCTGGGGGAAATGGGTACCGGGGGTTTAACTGAGTGTGAATCAAGCTGTAACAAAAACAAGAAATGCTGGATTCACTCAGCAGGTCTGGCAGCATCTGTGGAAAGAGAAGCAGGGTTAACGTTTCGGGTCAGTGACCCTTCTTCGGAACTGACAAATATTAGAAAAGTCACAGATTATAAACAAGTGAGGTGGGGGTTGGGCAAGAGATAACAAAGGAGAAGGTGCAGATTGGACCAGGCCACATAGCTGACCAAAAGGTCACGGAGCAAAGGCAAACAATATGTTAATGGTGTGTTGAAAGACAAAGCATTAGTACAGATTAGGTGTGAATATACTGAATATTGAACATCAGCAAGTGCAAACCTGAAGAAAAACAACCTGAAAAAAACAGTGGGTAAGCAAACTGAACAAACTAAGATGAAATGAAATAAATGCAAAAAAAGATTGTAAAAAATGTAAAAAGGAATGCAAAAAAAAAAGGAAGACAAAATAACTAAAAATGACTAAAAATGAAAGTAAAGTGGGGGGCTGTCATGCTCTGAAATTATTGAACTCAATGTTCAGTCCGGCAGGCTGTAGTGTGCCTAATCGGTAGATGAGATGCTGTTCCTCGAGCTTGCGTTGATGTTCACTGGAACACTGCAGCAATCCCAGGACAGAGATGTGAGCATGAGAGCAGGGGGGAGTGTTGAAATGGCAAGCAACCGGAAGCTCAGGGTCCTGCTTGCGGACTGAGCGGAGATGTTCCGCATCTGATGTTCAATATTCAGTATATTCACACCTAATCTGTACTAATGCTTTGTCTTTCAACACACCATTAACATATTGTTTGCCTTTGCTCCGTGACCTTTTGGTCAGCTATGTGGCCTGGTCCAATCTGCACCTTCTCCTTTGTTATCTCTTGCCCAACCCCCACCTCACTTGTTTATAATCTGTGACTTTTCTAATATTTGTCAGTTCCGAAGAAGGGTCACTGACCCGAAACGTTAACTCTGCTTCTCTTTCCACAGATGCTGCCAGACCTGCTGAGTGAATCCAGCATTTCTTGTTTTTGTTTCAGATTTCCAGCATCCGCAGTATTTTGCTTTTATTTTAGTGAATCAAGCTGTGATGGTTCTGATTTGGTTGGACTCTAACTCGGTATATGCCCTGACACTCGCTTCAAGTTGAGGTGGTTTTTGCTAGATGACTTCTTATGTTTACAGATTTTCACTCCCCGCCCTCTCTGTTCCTGTGCAGGTCTTTGTACCGCGGTCCATTACGGAGATTTCTTGGGAAGAGACAAGCCGAGAAAAAGTCTTCGAAGGAGCTGTCGCAGACACCGGAAGAGACCCCTCCAAACCTAGTTCTCGATGTACTAAAGAGCTTCGGAGAAAGTGAGTTTTCTCACTTCCTCTGTGAAGAGGAATGCCTTCATTTCCTCTCAATCCTTTGCCAATTATTTTAAATCTATAGCTAAAATAAAACTAAAAGTAAAACCATACAAAAATGCTAAAAAAGAGATCCTGCCCAATGGGAAAGATGCAAAGAACAGCATATATTAGGAAAAAGAGGATGTACTAATTTCTTTCAGTTCCTCATTTTTTTTTTAGAAATCCCTTCGTTCCCTAGTATTTCTGGGAGATTTTCTGTCTTCCTTCCTGAAGACAGACACAAAGTCTCACCACCATTTCCTCATTCTCCACCACAAACTCTCCTGTCTCTGCCTGCAATGGCCCACATTCATCCTTTCCTTTTCACATACCTAAAGTAGCTTTTACAATCTGCCTTTATGTTTCTAGCTAGCTTGCATTCATAATTTCTTTTCCCTTTCTTTATCAGTTCCTTGGTCCTCTTCTGTTGGACTCTAAATTGCTCCCAATCCTCGGGCTTACCCCTTTTTCTGGTGACCTTACATACCACTTCCTTTGACCTAATGCAATCTTTAACTTTTTTTGTTAGCCACGGTTGATTCATCTTTCCTGTTGGGATTTTGTGTCTTAGAGGAATGTATATTTGTTGTAAACCGTGTAATAATTCTCTAAATACTAGCCAATGCTTTTAATGTATTTTCCCAATTCACCATAGTCAACGTGCCCCTCATACCTTCATAATTTCCTTTGTTCAGATTTAAGACCCTAATTTCAGAATTAACTATATCTCTTTCAAACTTAATGTAGAATTCTATTATACAGTGGTCACTATTTCCTAGTGGCTCCTTCACAGCAAAGTCATTAATTAGCCCTTTCTCATTACTTAATACTAAATGTAAAATAGCCCAATCCCTAGTTGGTTCTTCAACATACTGCTCCATCTCGTACACACTCCAGGAATTCATCCTCCATAGCATTAGTGCTAATTAGGTTTACCCAATCTATATGTAAATTGAAGTCACCCATTATTACTGTATTGCCCATGCTACATGCAGCTCTAATTTCCTGATTTATACTGTCTCCAACATTACCACTACAGTTTGATGATAAGGTTGTTCAGCTACAAGCACGAATTGCCATGTGGGAATATGATGTAGTGGCAATAACAGAACATGACTTAAAAATGGTGAGGACTGGACACTTAATATGCAAGGATATAAAGTGTTCAGAAAAGATAGGGAAGGAAAAAGGTGAGGTGGGATGGCAGTACTGATCAGGGAAGATATTGTTGTGTTGGAAAGAGAGGATGTCCTTGAGAGGGCAAAGACAGAATCCATTTGGTTAGAGTTGAGAAGCAAAAAAGGTATGATCATGCTACTGGGGGTATTCTATAGGCCTCCATATAGTGAGAGAGAGATGGAGGAGCAAATCTGCAGGGAAATCATGGCGGAGCAGGCTTGAGGGGCCAAATGGCCTATTCCTGTTCTTATTTCTTCTGTTAACTATAGAGTGGTGATATTGGGGGACTTTAATTACCCAAATATCGATTGGGCTAATTTTAGAGTAAAGGGTAATGGAGGGGGAGGAATTTCTGAAATGTGTTCAGGAGAACTTCTTTGACCAGTATGCATAGAAACATAGAAAATAGGAGCAGGAGTAGGCCATCCGGCCCTTGGAGCCTGTTCCACCATTCATTATGATCATGGCTGATCATCCAACTCAGTTCCCGCTTTCGCCCCATACCCTTTGATCCCTTTAGACCCAAGAGCTATATCTAACTCCTTCTTGAAAACATGCAATGTTTTGGCCTCAACTGCTTTCTGTAGGAGCGAATTCCACAGGCTCCACTCACTGGGTGAAGGAATTTCTCCTCATCTCAGTCCTGAAAGGTTTACCCCGTATCCTTAGACTATGACTCCTGGCTCTGGACTCCCCCGCCATTGGGAACATCCTTCCTGCCTCTACCCTGTCAAGTCCTGTTAGAATTTTATAGGTTTCTATGAGATCCCCCCTCACTCTTCTGAACTCCAGCAAATATAATCCTAACCGACTCAATCTCTCCTCATACGTCAGTCCCACCATCCCAGGAATCATTCTGATGAACCTTCGCTGCACTCCCTCTATAGCAAGAATGTCCTTCCTCAGATAAGGAGACTAAAACTGCACACAATATTCCAGGTATTCTCGGTCCAACTAGAAAGCAGACATTGCTGGATCTGGTGCTAGGGAATGAAGTGGGACAAGTGGACCAGGTTTCTGTGGGTGACCACTTGGGTAAGAGTGATCATGTTATCATAAGGTTTATATTAATAATGGAGAAGAGCAAGGAACAATTTAAAGTAGAACTTCTGAATTGGAAAAGGGTTAACTTTGATGGGATGAGAAAGAATCTGGTCAGGGTAAAAAGGAGCTAAAGAGTGATGGGAAAAACTGTAATGTAACAATGGGTTATCTTTAAGGAGATGTTTCAGGTACAGGCTAGGTACATTTCAACCAGGGCGAAAGATAAGGGAACCAAAGCCAGGGCTCGTTGGATGATGAGGGAGTCAGAGAAAATGATGAAACAAAAAAAGAGGGTGTATGCTGTATGTCAGGTGAATTCTTCAAGCAAGAAACAGGCCAAATACAATAAGTTGAGAGAGGAAATGAAGAAGAAATTATGACTGGCAAAGAGAGAATAAGAGAATAGAATGTCAGTTAACATAAAAGAGAACCCAAAAATCTTCTACCAGCATGTACATAGTAGGTGGGTCATAAGAGGTGAGGTGGGCCTATTAAGGACAAAGATGGTGCTATATGCTGAGAGGCGCAGGGCAAGGCTAGAATACTTCATGAGTACTTTGTATCAGAAGGAAAACGATGCTGACAAAATATCGTTAGAAGTGGAGATAATAGAGGTAATGGTTTGGGTGGCAGGATGTAGTTGAGAGGCTGGGTATGCTTAGAGTGGATAAGTCACCTGGTCCGGATGGTTTACATCCCAGGTTGCTAAATGAAGTGGGGTGGAGATAGTGGAAAGGCTTGCCATAATCTTCCAATCCCCAGATAGGAGGGAGGTGCCAGAGGATTAGACAGTAAAGCTCTGATACCTTTTCTAAAATGTGGTCCCCAGAATTGGCACAATGCTGTAGCTGAGGCCTAACCAGTGATTTGTAACAGTTAAGTATAATTTCCTTGTTTCTGTATTCATTGCCCCTATCCACAAAGTCAAGCATCCCAAATACTTTAACAGCTTTATCATGGAATCCTTGCTGTCAGTCCCGTTCTATCCAGTGTCCGTGTTTGATTATTCTGATATTGATCTCTTACTTGCATCCTTCCCTCTGTCTGTGCATTCTGTTAAAATCTATAGCACCCACCACCCCCCCCAGCAGATTTCCTTCCTACAATGCCATTATTTCCTGAGTCCGATCTGTGAAACTGCTCCAGAACAGGAAGTGAAATTCACGTGGGCAGCATTTCCCCAAACACAGTACAAGTTATGTCAGATCGGTGACTCGGTGGTGATGATATCGGCTCTACCCAGAAGGCAAGTCTCATTGACCCTTCACCCTCATTTCTCATAGGCCAAGTCCTGAGCAGTGTTAGGTGGGGATAAACTATAACTCAAATGATGGGGATAAAACAGAGATAAATAAACGCAAAAGTTGTGAATTTGCTGATGGAGAAATATTTCCTCGCGTTTTCACTGGGTTTTAAACGGTGCTGGTTAAATAGCCACTGCTTTCTCTGCAGAACCGGAGTTGGGGAAATCTGCTACCTTCCCCATGGCTCAATCCATCCACTACCCGTATCCAGAGCCGGCCAAAGAGCATGCAACTAAAGTGAAGCGAACACGCAGCATTAAAATCAGTAATGCTACCACAGTGTCTGAGCAGTGGGGTGCTCACATGGGCCGGAAAATCACCAATGCCAACGAACTGAAAAATCTGGATGAGTTTCTACTGAACAAGGTGAGCCGTGGATTGTTGATGACTGACTGACAACAGTGGGATTGTCTTCCCACCTCTCAATCCCATCGTCTGCCAGAGTCATAATCTGTCCATCAGGTCTTTTTCTTCCTCTCCCTCCTCTTGTGTGAATGCTCTCTCTCTCTCTAACTTATTCAGTCTCTAGCTCATAATCGCTCGCTCTCTTTCTCCATTGCTCATTCTCTCTACAATTCCATCACTCTTTCCTCCTCTAACATTCATGCTTCTGCTTTCCCCGTACACACACTCTCTTACCCCGCCCCTCCTGCCGTCCCTCCTCTCTCTCTCTGTCTCATTTTGTCTGTGGTGGTGATTCGTGCTTTCCCTGTAATGATCTGCATTATTTCATTGCCAGGTGAATGACCTCAATTCTCGTGATTCCCAGGAATCGAATATCGAGACTTTATTCATCAGTGTGACCGAGAAATTCCGACTGACTCTCAAAAGCATGTACCCCGTCCACGTGAGTATGATCTGTTGATCCCCTTAAAGGGGGCTGTGTCAGCACTGTAGCTGTGGGGGACCATGGGTTATGGGAATCTCCATGTACTGACTCTCACTGGGGTACAGGTTCCACACACACTGACTCTTCCTGGGGTACGGGTTCCACACACACTGACTCTCGCTGGGGTACAGGTTCCACACACACTGACTCTTACTGGGCTACAGGTTCCACACACACTGACTCTCACTGGGGTACAGGTTCCACACACACTGACTCTTACTGGGGTACAGGTTCCACACACACTGACTCTCACTGGAGTACGGGTTCCACACACACTGACTCTCACTGGGGTACGGGTCCCACACACACTGACTCTCACTGGGGTACGGGTCCCACACACACTGACTCTCACTGGGGTACGGGTTCCACACACACTGACTCTTACTGGGGTACAGGTTCCACACACACTGACTCTCACTGGGGTACGGGTTCCACACACACTGACTCTCACTGGGGTATGGCTTCCACACACACTGACTCTCACTGGGGTACGGGTTCCACACACACTGACTCTCGCTGGGGTACAGGTTCCACACACACTGACTCTTACTGGGGTACAGGTTCCACACACACTGACTCTCACTGGGGTACAGGTTCCACACACACTGACTCTTACTGGGGTACAGGTTCCACACACACTGACTCTTACTGGGGTACGGGTTCCACACACACTGACTCTCACTGGAGTACGGGTTCCACACGCACTGATTCTCGCTGGGGTACGGGTTCCACACACACTGACTCTTACTGGGGTACGGGTTCCACACACACTGACTCTTACTGGGGTACGGGTTCCACACACACTGACTCTTACTGGGGTACGGGTTCCACACACACTGACTCTTACTGGGGTACGGGTTCCACACGCACTGATTCTCACCGGGGTACGGGTTCCACACACACTGACTCTTACTGGGGTACGGGTTCCACACACACTGACTCTTACTGGGGTACGGGTTCCACACACACTGACTCTTGCTGGGGTACGGGTTCCACACACACTGATTCTCGCTGGGATACGGGTTCCACATACACTGACTCTCACTGGAGTACGGGTTCCACACACACTGACTCTCACTGGAGTACGGGTTCCACACGCACTGATTCTCGCTGGGGTATGGGTTCCACACACACTGACTCTTACTGGGGTACGGGTTCCACACACACTGACTCTTGCTGGGGTACGGGTTCCACACACACTGACTCTCACTGGAGTACGGGTTCCACACGCACTGATTCTCGCTGGGGTACGGGTTCCACACACACTGACTCTCACTGGGGTACGGGTTCCACACACACTGTTCTCACCGGGGTACGAGTCCCACACACACTGACATTCACTGGGGTACGGGGTTGCCTGATCGCCTTCCTTTGCCTAATTTCTCAACCTTGACCGTTGTTGGTCATCACAGCTGAGGCCAAGTGTGTCGTCGTCCTGCCCACCCCAACACACACACGCTCTCGAGCAGGGCTGTTTGATGCTCAAATCAATGCAGGTCACTGACTGAATCTGGGACCTTCAGGTCTGTGGGGCTGTTTACAATGTTGGACTGTTGGTGAGTTTTGTAGCAATGGTTCAAAGCAATGAATTACTCGCACTCGCAGTTTACCTTTCTTTTTTCACTCCTTTTTATGTTCAATGACTCTGTAGAATGGACAAACCAATGTGAGCTACAAGGACCTGATGCGGAATTATCGGCTCCTCCTGACTAGGCTAGCAGGCGAGAGGCAGAAGACTGAGGTCCAGTTTGTTCTCAACCTGTTCCAGTCCCTGCTGGATGAGTTTGCCCGAGGCTATTCCAAGAAAGAGGAGATGGAGGCTGTTAAGGTAATTCTGGGCACCAAACATTCGGAAGGATGTCAAAACCTTAGAGAGGATGCAGAGGAGATTTACTGGATTGGTATCAGGGATGAGGGACTTCAATTATGTGGAGAGACTGGAGAAGCTGGGATTGTTGTCCTTGGAGCAGAGAACGTTAAAAGGAGTAAAAACAAAGTGCTGGAAATACACAACAGGTCTGGTAGGATCTGTGGAGAGAGAAACAGTTAACGTTTCAGGTCTGCGACCTTTCATCATAACTTCTGATGAAAGGTCAGTGACCTGAAACATTAACTCTGTTATGGGGAATAATCTGGGATGTGGGACTAAATTGGACAGTTCTTTCAAAGAGCTGGCACAGGTGATATCAGCCGAATGACCTCCATCTGTTCAGTAAGATTCTATGTTTCAGCCTTTTTAAAAATTCATTATGGTGATGTGGGCGTCGCTGGCCAGGCCAGCATTTATTGCCCATCCCTAATTGCCCTTGAGAAGGTGGTGGTGAGCTGCCTTCTTGAACCACTGCAGTCCATGGGAGGTAGGTACACCCACAGTGCTGTTAGGAAGGGAGTTCCAGGATTTTGACCCAGCGACAGTGAAGAAACAGTGATATAGTTCCAAGTCAGGATGGTGCCTATGTTGGGTGCAGTGATGATGCAGATGCCACGACTCAGCCCTCAGCCAAGGGTGTGTTTGAGTGTAGGAGCCCACCCCCTCCCCACCCCCCCATCACCTCTCCCCTTTGCTTATGATGGGGATTGGCCTGCTCTCTGGCTGCTGGATGGCAAAGCCTGGAGCAGGAATGGACACAGTTTGCGATTGTCCTGTGGCTCTGTGCTCTGCCTTGCTACAGCGTGACCTGATGGGGGTTAGGTGGAATTAAACCCAAGCTGAGGCTGTGAAAGGATGGAAAAGGAGGGGCAGGTAAGAGGGCCCAGGTGAACTGGGAGTTGTGACCACTCTCGGTGATCTGTCCCCACCCTCTCAGCTGAGGAACATAGGAATTGCTCGATGACAAAAGAGAATCTAATTCATTTCTACCATCCTGATCGCCACATGATTCAACAATAATGATTGACTGATCACAGCAACCAATCTTTGTCAATTAGTCCACAACAGACCCTGACATGAAGCGAGGAAAACCCCCAGCAGAGAGAGCTTTGGGAAGCATGGTTTCCCTCCCGAGCGGAGACTCATTGGGGAACAGACTCAATGTTCAAAGGCAGGAAAGAGACCACGCTGGGCAGCCTTCATACCCTCTGCCTAGGGCACTCTGCAACTGTCAGCAGGGCCCTGCATCCGAGCATCCTGAGGCTAAGGGAAGGGTCTTCCTCTCCAGTCCCACCCTGGCCATGGCTTTGCTTTTGTCACTCCCTGGAGTGATGGGTTGTTCAGTTGATTCGGTACTGTCACGGTTGAGAGTTCAAACCCCGCCATGGCAAAGTGTGAAAGTGAATCCAAGAAATGTAGTCAAGTGACCAGGTTGTCATAAAAACACAACTGGTTCACTAATATCCTTTGCTGGACGGAACCTGGGGGTCAATTGGAGCTTTCAAGACTGAGATCGATTTTTGTTGGGTGAGGGGTATCCAGGATATGGTGTAAAGGCAGATAAATGGACTCAAGGATTGGTCTAATTGAATAGCAGACCAGGCTCGAGGGGCTGAATGGCCTGGTCCTAATGTTTCCAGCATTCTCAGTCTGCTCTAAGGGGAGGGGAGGGGAGGGGAGAGGGAGAGTGCCAGCTATCTTGCATTGTTAACCCATTGCTTTTCTTTCTTCCTCTCTCTTTTACAGCCAACAAAAGCCCAGAAGAGGCGGAAACGGAAGCAAATTGTAAGTACTGCAGCACAAACTCTACTGTTTTCTGTTCCCCCTTCAAGACTGTTCACTGGTTTCTATCACGGGATCTATCTCATCAGACATGGCTCAGCAGTAACTTATGTGAGAGGATTATTTATGCAAGTTTAATTTGGAGATTTTAGCCACAGGGAGAGCTCCTTATTCCCTGAGGGAATCGGGCAAAACTCATCAGGGAATTAATCCAATTTACTCACTGCAAAGTCCCACAAATGGCTTGAGAATTTAATCTGATTTAGGTGTATGATTGGGTTTGTTTGTACAGACTTGCAATGACCACTCATCGGGGACGTTCCTTTGTTTATTGATGGCTGTTTCCTGGGCAATAGTTAGTGATTTATTAAATTTTAATTTTGCAGAAGGAGGAGCACTTTGGGCACATGTTCCGTAGCTACCAGGTGAACATCCGACAGTCGTGTGAGCAGTGTTCCTCCTACATCTGGCCTATGGAGAAGGTCTTGATGTGCTGGAGTAAGTACCAAAAGAAAAGGGCATTGGTCTGGGCTAACCTGGCACTGAGGAGTCAGCTCTCCAGCTCAGTCTGTGCCAAGGGGGGTGAGTGGGGGAGGGGAGGGGTGCATCCTTTACGCTTAACACAGGTGAATACATACATATATATATATATATATATATATATATATAGAACAGTACAGCACAGTACAGGCCCTTCGGCCCACGATGTTGTGCCGAACCTTTAACCTACTCTATGATCAAACTAACTACCTACCCTTCATTCTACTATCATCCATGTACCTATCCAAGAGTCGCTTAAATGCCCCTAATGTATCTGCTTCTACTACCACCGCTGGCAGCGCATTCCACGCACCCACCACTCTCTGTGTAAAGAACCTACCTCTGACATCTCCCCGAAACCTTCCTCCAATCGCCTTAAAATTATGCCCCCTGGTGATAGCCCTTTCCACCCTGGGAAAAAGTCTCTGACTATCCACTCTATCTATGCCTCTCATCATCTTGTACCCCTCTATCAAGTCACCTCTCATCCTTCTTCGCTCCAATGAGAAAAGCCCCAGCTCCCTCAATCTTTCTTCGTAGGACATGCCCTCCAGTCCAGGCAGCATCCTGGTAAATCTCCTCTGCACCCTCTCTAAAGCTTCCACATCCTTCCTATAATGAGGCGACCAGAACTGAACACAATATTCCAAGTGTGGTCGAACCAGGGCCTTATAGAGCTGCAGCATAACCTCGCGGCTCTTAAACTCAATTCCCCTGTTAATGAAATCCAACACACCATACGCCTTCTTAACAACCCTGTCAACTTGGGTGGCAACTTTGAGCGATCTATGGACATGGACCCCAAGATCCCTCTTTTCCTCCACACTACCAAGAATCCTGTCTTTAAGCCTGTATTCCGCATTCAAATTCGACCTTCCAAAATGAATCACTTCACACTTTTCCAGGTTGAACTCCATCTGCCACTTCTCAGCCCAGCTCTGCATCCTGTCAATGTCCCGTTGCAACCTACAACAGCCTTCCACACTATCCACAACTCCAGCAACCTTCGTGTCATCGGCAAACTTGCAAACCCAGCCTTCCACTTCCTCATCCAAGTCATTTATAAAAATCATATATATATACTATTCCTGAGCAGAATGGAGGCGACTGGATAACTCACCTGTGACAGATTAATTTTACACATAACATTTGTATTCTGTAACTATCCTCCACTCACTGCATTTTGCTGGGGAAATGATCCTGCTTTTATTGGGAGATTTTACTATAGTTTTAGTCACCGGTTTGCAGACTCCATTCGTTGTAATTTGTGTAACTTGAAACCACAAATCCCACCAACTCATTAACTGTCCCAGCAGTGCCAATATTCACTTAGAATACTATTTCCGTTGGGAGGAAGATTTAATCGAATCAACTGAAGGTTCGTTTCAGTCCCAACAGATGTACTGTTGCTCGGGAAGAGCTCTCTGGGACCTTGCTGGTCTGGTGTCTGGTCAGTATTCAGGATCAGGCCTGCTAACCTGTCTGTTTCCTTTCTATTCCTAGCCTGCAAGATGACTTGTCACAAGAAATGTCTCCTGAAGATCCAGTATCCCTGCCAATCAAGCTTCAACAAAAAGGTGAGGTATTTAAATGGCAATTGGGTAAATGGTCCAGCTGGTGTGGTACAGTGACAGCCTGCACTCAGTCAGCTGATCTCAGCTGCAGTGCTGGTAAGTGTGCTGGCACTGCCTGCTCACCACCATGTGGTATAGTCACTGCCCACAGACACAATCATCGTGCCGGGACCACACCAGGGTTACATGGCATTATCACCACATCAGCTGCACATGGTGAGCTGCGGCTGCACCAGTCAAACTCACTGTCGTCTTCCCTGTTGTCAGAATGACCCTGAGGCAATGTCGCGACATTTTGGGGTACGGATAAGCAGACTGACGGACGAGAACCGAACGGTACCTGTGGTGATGGAGACACTGGTGGAATACGTGGAAATGAACGGACTATACACTGAGGGAATTTACCGGAAATCTGGTGCAGCAAACAAAATGAAGGAGTTACGGCAGCGGCTGGAAGAGGGTGGGTCATTATACTCACTCTGCTTTCTGTGTCACAGTATTACCATGAGTCAGAGTGAGCGGCACACAGGTTATACCCAGTGACAACATGCTGGTCGTGACTGAGAACCAACCAAATACATCCAGACACACAGTGTACAATAGAGTGTGTTACACTGAGCGACAGTGTAGCGGGAGCTTTACTCTGTATTTAACCCCGTACTGTACTGTCCTGGGAGTGTTTGATGGGGACAGTGTAGAGGGAGCTTTACTCTGTATTTAACCCCGTACTGTACTGTCCTGGGAGTGTTTGATGGGGACAGTGTAGAGGGAGCTTTACTCTGTATTTAACCCCGTACTGTACTGTCCTGGGAGTGTTTGATGGGGACAGTGTAGAGGGAGCTTTACTCTGTATTTAACCCCGTACTGTACTGTCCTGGGAGTGTTTGATGGGGACAGTGTAGAGGGAGCTTTACTCTGTATTTAACCCCGTACTGTACTGTCCTGGGAGTGTTTGATGGGGACAGTGTAGAGGGAGCTTTACTCTGTATTTAACCCCGTACTGTACTGTCCTGGGAGTGTTTGATGGGGACAGTGTAGAGGGAGCTTTACTCTGTATCTAACCCCGTGCTGTACCTGTCCTGAGAGTGTTTGATGAGGACAGTGTAGAGGCAGCTTTACTCTGTATTTAACCCCGTGCTGTACCTGTCCTGGGAGTGTTTGATGAGGACAGTGTAGAGGGAGCTTTACTCTGTATCTAACCCCGTGCTGTACCTGTCCTGAGAGTGTTTGATGGGGACAGTGTAGAGGGAGCTTTACTCTGTATCTAACCTTGTTTTGTACCTGTTCTGGGAGTGTTTGATGGGGACAGTGTAGAGGGAGCTTTACTCTGTATCTAACCTTGTTTTGTACCTGTTCTGGGAGTGTTTGATGGGGACAGTGTAGAGGGAGCTTTACTCTGTATCTAATCTGTGCACACTGCAATCGTGGGTTTGATTAAAATGTTTGTATCACTCTACGTTTCAGACCCTATGTCGGTGGGTTTGGCGACATACCATATTCACGCAATCACGGGGGTGCTTAAGCAGTGGCTCCGTGAACTTCCGATCCCGCTAATGACCTTTGCTCTGTACAGCGACTTCCTGCGTGCTATTGGTGAGTCACCATTGTTTGTATTAGTGTTGGCTATTTTGCAATTCTGAGCTCTGAATCATAAGAATCTCATAGCACTGAAGGAGGCCATTCAGCCCATTGTGCTTGTGCTGGCTCTTTGGTAGAGCTGTCAAATTTATCCCACTCTCCTTCATAGCCCTGCAAATTTTTCCCCTTCAAGCATTTATCCAATTCCCTTTTGAAAGTTATTATTAAATCTGTTTGCTCTGCCCTTTCAGGCAGCACATTCCAGATCACAACAACTCACTGTGTAAAAATAATTTCTCTTCATCTCCCTCTCTGTTTCTTGTGCCAATTATCATAAATCTGTGTCCTCTGTTTACTGACCTTCCTGCCACTGGAAACAGTTTCTCCTTATTTACTCTATCAAAGCCCCTCATGATTTTGAACACCTCTATTAAATCTCCTTCTTAACCTTCTCTGCTCTAAGGAGAACAATCCCAGCATCTCCAGTCTCTCCAGTAACTGAAGTCCCTCATCCCTTGTAAATCTCCTCTGCACCCTCTCCAAGGCCCTGACATCCTTCCTAAAGTGCAGTGCCCAGAATTGAACACAATTCTTCAGCTGCAGCCTAACTAGAGATTAATAAAGGTTTAACATAACTTTCTTGCTTTTGTACTCAGTGCCTCTATTTATAAAGTTAAGGATCCTATAAGCATTTTTTAACAGACTTCTCAACTTGTCCTGCCACCTTCAAAGCTTTGTCTGCGTACACCCCCAGGTCTCTCTGTTCTTACACTCTTTTTAAGATTATACCATTTAGTTCGTATTGACGCTTTTAATTCTTCCTAGCAAACTGTATGACTTCCCACATCTCTTTAATTTTCCTTCCCTCTGTTCCTCAGAACACCCAGGGAGGCAGGAGCAGATACAAGCACTTTACAGTGTCCTGGACCAGCTGCCTGGCCACATCTACAGCACGCTCGAACGTCTCATCTTCCATCTGGTCAAGTAAGAGGAATGCTGCAAAGGGAGTGACAATAGCGACAGGGTGTTTCCAGCATGTTACTTCTAATGAAAGTCAATATTCAAATCCGAAACACTCAGACCAGTAGCCTCCAACTCTCCTCCTCCTCCTCATAGTCTCACAGTGGGAAGAGTTGGTGGAGAGAAAAGTGAGGGGGTGGGGGGGGGGGTGGCGCGGGGGTCATATTCTCGGTGGGGAGGAGGGGTGGGGTCACACTCTCAGTGGGTGGGGTGAAGGGTTGAGGGTGACATTCTTGGTGGGGTGGAGGGGTGGGGGTCACTCAGTGGGTGTGGTGAGGGGCAGGAGTCCCACTCTGGGTGGGGGGGAGGGGCAGTGGCCACACTCTCGGTGGGGGGGTGCTTTTGTAAAGGTCCCACATGGGAGATTGGTCAAGAAGGTAAGAGCCCATGGGATCCAGGGCAATTTGGCAAATTGGATCCAAAATTGGCTTAGTGGCAGGAGGCAGAGGGTGATGGTCAAGGGTTGTTTTTGCGAGTGGAAGCCTGTGACCAGTGGTATATCACAGGGATTGGTGCTGGGACCCTTGTGTTTGTAGTGTACATTAGTGATTTAGACGTGAATATAGGAGGTATGATCAGTAAGTTTGCCGATGACACAAAATTGGTGGTGCCGTAAATAGTGAGGAGGAAATCCTTAGATTACAGGGAGATATAGATGGGCTGGTAAGATGGGCGGAGCAGTGGCAAATGGAATTTAATCCTGAAAACTGTGAGGTGATGCATTTTGGGAGGACTAACAAGGCAAGGGAATATACAATGGATGGTAGGACCCTAGGAAGTACAGAAGGTCAGAGGGACCTTGGTGTACTTGTCCATAGATCACTGAAGGCAGCAGCACAGGTAGATAAGGTGGTTAGGAAGGCATATGGGATACTTGCCTTTCTTAGCCAAGGCAATAGAATATAAGAGCAGGGAGGTTATGATGGAGCTGTATAAAACGCTAGTTAGGCCACAGCTGGAGTACTGTGTACAGTTTTGGTCACCACACTATAGGAAGGATGTGATTACACTGGAGAGGGTGCAGAGGAGATTCACCAGGATGTTGCCTGGGCTGGAGCATTTCAGCTATGAAGAGAGACTGAAAAGGCTAGGGTTGTTTCCTTTAGAGCAGAGAAGGCTGAGGGGGGACCTGATTGAGGTATACAAAATTATGAGGAGCATTGATAGGTTAGATAGGAAGAAACTTTTTCCCTTAGCGGAGGGGTCAAGAAATTTCACCCAGCGGGTGGTTGGAATCTGGAACGCACTGCCTGAAGAGGTGGTAGAGGCAGGAACCCTCAACATTTAAGAAGTATTTAGATGAGCACTCGAAACACCATAGCATACAAAGCTACGGGCCAAGTGCGGGAATATGGGATTAGAATAGTTGGGTGCTTGATGGCCGGCACAGACACGATGGGCTGAAGGGCCTGTTTCTGTGCTGTATACCTCTATGACACACTCTCGGTGGGGGCGGGCTCCACACACTCGCGGGTGGAGGGATAGGGGCCACACTCTTGGGGAGGGCCGATGGGGAGGGTCTGGGATTATAGCTGTGATTTCCCATCTGATCAGTCAAACTGTTAAGGGACTGCCAATGGGAACCCAAGCTCCTCTCACTGCTCCACCTTTACAGGGCGACCAGGGGGAGTTGGCTGTTCCCTCACATTGGGATCTGACTGCCCCCTGAGCTAGTGTATGAAGAAACTGGAGAGTTGGCTCCCCTGACACTGGGCACCAGCTGTGCCAGACTGATTGTTTGACCAGTTGTGAAATCCACAATGAGTGGGCAGCTTGCCATCTAGTTTGGCAGTGAATTCATTTGTTCAAAGCACTCCTTAAACTATTGATAGTTGCATAAAATCGGAAAAGTATTTTGATTCATTGTGTTCTGTGCAGCTTTAAACAATCGTATAACATGCCATTTCCCTAAATTACAACAGTGACTACACTTTAAAACTACTTCATTGGCTGTGAGTCACTTCGGAATACCGAGGTTGTGAAGGCATTATAGAAAAGGGAGATAGAGTCATGATTAAATGCACTCCCAGTGTACACAGCCCCAATCAAACCCTTTCCCTTCATCCCCATTGGATAGAATCCTCTGAATGAAATGTGGTTATCTTCCATTCATTTCTACAGTCAGAATTCCAACAGACTTATTCCCATGGTCTGAATTCCTGTGGACTGAACCTTTGCCCTATCATCCCAAAAGACCAAACTCTTTCCAAATCTCCCCCATTGTCCAGTGAAACCTCCCTCGTTTGGTTTTATTCTTAATGTATTCAGTTGTAGCCAGTGCATCTCCAGCCATGGCTTTTCTTCCTATCCTGCACTGTTACATCTGGAATCCCCCCCACCCCAAGAATCTACCCTTAGCCTCCTGCTTCTCATCTATACGCTGCCCCTTGGTGACATCATCCACAGCCATACAGTCAGGATCCACATGTACATTCATGATATCCAGCTCTGTCTTTCCAACACCTCACTCAACCCCTCTACTGCCTCTGTATTGTCTGATATCTCGCCTTGAATGTGTTGCAAACTCTTCGAGCTAAACACTGGTAGGTCTGAAGCCACTGTCTTTGATTCCACCATTCCCTTGACAACGATTCCATCTTCCTCCCTGACCACTGAATCAAGTTGAACCAAACCAATCTGAGTATCCGACACTATATCCTCTACATCACCAAGACCACCTACTTCTGCCTCAATAATGTCGCCTGTCTCTGCACCTTCTCAGCTCAGCAGCTGCTGAAGCCCTCATCCCTGCTTTTGCAAACTCCAAGAATTGATTATTCCAATGCAGTCCTGGCTGGCCTCCCACTCTCTAGATCTGAGCTCATCCAAAACTCTGCTGCCTGTATCCTGTAGAGATTATGGTGCAACAAAAAAAGGGAGTATGATGCATGCCAGATGAATTCTTCAAGTGAGAACCAGGCCTTATACAACAAATTGAGAGGGGAGGTGAAGAGGAAAATCAGACTGTCAAAGAGGGAATATGAGAATAGAATGGCAGGCAACATAAAAGGGAACTCAAAATCTTCTACCAGCGGGTAAATAGTAAGTGGGTCATTAGAAGTGGAGTGGCGCCTATTAGGGACAAAGAGGGTAATAGATGCTTACGGGCACAGGGCAAGGCTAGAATACTTCATTTTACTTTGTAAACAGAAGGAAGATGATGCTGACAAAATCGAAGCGGAGATGATAGAGGTAATAGTTAGAGTAAAAATTGAAAAGGAGGTGGTACTGGAAAAGCTGGTTATGTTTAGGGTAGATAAGTCACCTGGTCCAGATGGCTTGTATCCCAGGTTGCTAAAGGAAGTGGGGATGGAGATAGCGGAAGGGCTTGTCATAATCTTCCAACCTTCCCTGGATACAGGGGAGGTACCAGGGTCTGCAGCAGGTGGTGAGGGAACGAACAACAGGGAAAAAATCTACATGACCTCATCCTCACTAATCTACCTGTTGCAGATGCATCTGTTCATAACAGTATTGGTAGGAGTAACCACCACACAGTCCTTGTTGAGACGAAGTCCTGCCGTCACTTTGAGGATCCCCACCGTGTTGTGTGGCACTATCACCGTGTTAAATGGGATAGATTTCGAACAGATCTAGCAACTCAGATCTGGGCATCCATGAGACGCTGTGGGCCATCAGCAGCAGCAGAACTGTATTCGACCACAATCTGTAACCTCGTGGCCCGGCATATCCCCCACTCTACCATTACCATCAAGCCAGGAGACCAACCATGGTTCAATGAAGAGTGCAGGAGGGCATGCCAGGAGCAGCACCAAGCATACCTCAAAATGAGATGTCAAACTGGTGAAGCTACAACCCAGGACTACTTTCATGCCAAACAGTGGAAGCAGTATGTGATAGACAGAGCTAAGCGATCCAACAATCAACGGATCAGATCTAAGCTCTGCAGTCCTGCCACATCCAGTCGTGAATGGTGATGGTCAATTTAACAACTAATAGGAGGAGGAGGCTCCACAAATATCCCCATCTTCAACAATGGGGGAGCCCAGCACATCAGTGCGAAAGATAAGGCTGAATTCGCATTTGCATCCATCCTCAGCCAGAAGTGCCAAGTGGATGATCCATCTCGGCCTCCTCCTGAGGTCCCCAGCATCACAGATGCCAGTCTTCAGCCAATCTAATTCACTCCACATGATATCAAGAAATGGCTGAAGGCAGTGGATACTGCAAAAGAGATGGCCCTGACAACATTCCGGCAATAGTACTGAAGACTTGGAAGACTTGTTCTCCAGAAATAGCCGCGCCCCTAGCCAAGCTGTTCCAGTACAGCTACAACACTGGCATCTACGCGGCAATGTGGAAAATTGCCCAGGTAGGTCCTGCCCACAAAAAGCAGGAAAAATCCAACCCGGCCAGTTACCGCCCTATCAGTCTAGTCTTGATCATCAGCAAAGTGATGGACGGGGTCATCGACAGTGCTATCAAGGAGCACTTGCTCAGCAATAACCTGCTCACTGACACTCATTTTGGGTTCCGCTAGGGCCACTCGGCTCCAGAACTCCTTACAGCCTTGGCCCAAACATGGCCAAAAGAGCTGAACTCCAAAGGTGAGGTGAGAGTGACTACCCTTAAATCAAGGCAGCATTTGACCGAGTATGGCATTAAAGAACCCTAGCAAAACTGAAGTTAATGGGAATCAGGGGGAAAATTCTCTGCTGGTTGGAGTCATACCTAGCGCAAAGGAAGATGATTGTGGTTGTTGGAGGTCAATCATTTCAGTCTCAGGTCATCACTGGAGGAGTTCCTCAGGGTAGTGCCCTCGGTCCAACTATCTTCAGCTGCTTCATCACTGACCTTCCCTCCATCACAAGGTCAGAAGTGGGGATGTTCACTGATGATTGCACAATGTTCAGCACCATTCGCGACTCCCACGACTGTCAAGATACTGAAGCAGTCCGTGTCCAGATGCAGCAAGACCTGGATAATATCCAGGCTTGGAATGATGTGTGGCGCAAATGGTACTTGCCACTTAAGTGCCAGGCAATAACCATCTCAAACAAGAGAGAATCTAACCATCTTCCCTTGATGTTCAATGGCATTACCATTGCTGAATCCCCTATGATCAACATCTTGGGGGTTATCATTGACCAGAAACTGACCTGGACCAGCCACATAAATACTGTGGCTACAAGAGCAGGTCAGAGGTTGGGAGTTCTGCGGCGAGTAACTCACCCCCTGACTCCCCATTGCCTGTCCACCATCTGCAAGACACAGGTCAGGAGTGTGACGGAATACCCTCCACTCAAGAAGCTCAACACCATCCAGGACAAAGCAGCCTGCTTGATTGGCACCCTCATTCACCACCTTCAACATTCACTCCCTTCACCACCGACACACAGTGGCAGCAGTGTGTACCATCTACAAAATGCACTGCAGCAACGCACCAAGGCTCCTTCAGCAGCACCTTCCAAACCCACGACCTCTACCACCTAGAAGGACAAGGGCAGCAAATGCATGGGAACACCACCACCTGCAAGTTCCCCTCCAAGTCACACACCATCCTGACTTGGAACTATATCGCCATTCCTTCACTGTCACTGGGTCAAAATCCTGGATCTCCCTTCCTAACAGCATTGTGGGTGTACCTACCCCACATGGACTGCAGAGGTTCAAGAAGGCAGCTCACCACTACCACCTTAAGGCAATTAGGGATGGGTAATAAATGCTGGCCTAACCATTGACACCCACATCCCATGAATGAATAAAAAAAAATTATATTTGACTAATCTAATTGAATTTTTTGATGATGTAACAGAGAAGGTTGATGAAGGAAATGTGATGGATGTTGTCTATATGGATTTTAAGAAAGCATTTGATAAAGCACCACATAAAAGTCCGGTTAACAAAATTGAGGAGGGTCAGTGTCCAACTGGATAAAAAATTGGCTCAAGGACAGAAAACGAGTCATGATAAATAAAAACAAGAAATGCTGGATTCACTCAGCAGGTCTGGCAGCATCTGTGGAAAGAGAAGCAGAGTTAACGTTTCGGGTCAGTGACCCTTCTTCGGAACTCATGAGTCATGATAAATAGTTGTTTTTCAGACTGGAGGATGCTGGACAGCGATGTTCCTCAAGGGTCAGTGCTCGGACCACTGCTTTTTTTTTGCTACATATAAATGACTTGGATCTTGGAATACTGAATAGAATTTCAAAATTTGCCGATGATACCAAACTTGCAGGAGTGGCAAACAGTGAGGATGATATGAACTGCCTGCAACAGGACATAGATAGGCTAGCAGAATGGGCAGATGGACAAGTGTGAAGTGATGCATTCTGGCAGAAGGGATAGGGTGAGGCAATATATACTTAATGGCCCAGTTCTAAAGAGTGTGCAGGAACAGCAGGACCTGGGAATTCATGTGCATCGATCTTTGAAGGTGACAGGACATATTGAGAGAGTGGTTAGCAAAGCAAATGGGATCTTGAGCTTCATAAACACAGGCATAACAAAAGCAGGGAAGTTATGCTGAACCTTTATAAAGCTTTGAGTATTGTGTCCAGTCTGGTCACCACACTTTAGGAAGGATGTGAGGGTCCTTGAGAGGGTGCAGAGGAGATTTACCAGAATGGTTCCAGGGATGGGGGATCTTAGTTATAATGTGAGGTTGGAAAAGCTGGGGTTGTTCTCCCTGGAGCAAAGGAGGTTGAGGGGAGATTTGATGGAGGTGTACAAGATTATGACAGGTTTAGATAAGGAAAATGTATTCCCATTAAATGATGGTACAAGGACTAGGGGACACAGATGAAAGGTTTTGAGCAAACAATGCAAGGGGATTGTGAGGAAGAACGTTTTTATGCAGCGAGTGGTAATGACCTGGAACTCGCTGCCCACGAGGGTGGTAGAAGCGGAGACGATCAGTGATTTCAAAAGGAAATTGGGTGGGAAATAAACTTGCAGGACTACAGGGATCGAGCGGGGGAATGGGACTGACTGGATTACTCCACAGAGAGCCAGCATGTACTTGAATGGGCCGAATGGCCTCCTTCTAAGCCATAAATGACTGAGTCTAACTTCCGCCAAGCACCATTCGCTCATCACCACGCTGAATTCTACATTCCTCTGGCTTCTTGACGCTCCGTGGTGGCCCCATCTTCAGCTGCCCTCGGTTGTAGAATTCCCTCCCCAAACCTCTCCGCCCTCTACCTCAGTCTCCTTCTTTGACGCTCGTTAAAACTCACCTCTAAACTTTTCGTCACCTGTCCTAATATCTCCTCCTTTATCTTGGCATCAATTTTTATCTGATTATGCTTCTGTGAAATGCCCTGGGAGAGTTTTCTGTAGTTAGAAGCACTATGTAAATGCAAGTAATTGTTGTACAGAATCCCAATGAACCAAACCTTCACCCAATCAGTCCCATCGGAACCAGCTAGTTCCCAGAGCCCGGAATATGATTCTGAACTCTCTGTTCCTGCCTCTGTCGTGAAGTTGGAATCCATTCCCTTGTGCTCTTGGTTTCAGAGTGGCTGTACTTGAAGAAATGAACCGCATGTCTCCCAACGCTTTAGCAATTGTCTTTGCACCGTGTATCCTCCGTCCACCAGACAGCTCGGACCCGCTGATGAGTATGAAAGACGTCTCCAAGACAACCATGTGAGTCGTCTTCCTATCCTATTCCACTGTGAAACTATATTTTACTGACAGAGAGAGGAGAGAGACTGCACTGAGTGTCCCAGCATTGAATGTGTGTGTGTGTGTCTAGTTTCTTTCTAGTGCTGTGACACTGTCCTGTGGAGAATTGAGTTTACTCCATTACCAGTGTATTCTTGATGTGTGAGAGCTGTCGTTTAACAGTCTGTTCTTTAGTCAAGAGTACCTGATCACTGTGGTTACTCGAAAGCGTACAGAACACAGAGGCCATTCGACCCATCATGTCTCTGCCAAGTCTTTCTCGAGCAATCTAACACTAATCCCACTGCCCGGCACACTCCCTGTGCCAGGAGCTGCAATGCCTGAGGTTTCCCTGCTGCATGCTCTGAGAAACAGGTGAAACAATTCATTATAAATGTAAGTGCAGCTGCTCAGAGTGAAACCCTCATCGAGTTCACGTCACTTGTGTGTCGCTCCCTGCTGTTTCTCTCTCGCCTGACTGGGGTAGAGATTCAATGGGGGCCCTGGTGCCCCATCCAACTGCTCAATCTTCATGAAAGCCTAAACAGTGAGTCTCAGAACATTCAACTTGGGGTCACATCCCATCAGACCTAATCCCATCCTCACCCAATTTCCTCATTTCCTGTCCAGCAAGGAGTCAGTAGGTGGTGATCAGGAGCAAGCGGAGGACAGTTACCACCTGACCAGTTGATGATAAAATGATAAAACACAGAATGAGGCCATTTGGCCCATCATGACTGTGCCAGCTCTTTGAAAGAGCTATCCAATGAGGTCACTCCCCTGCTCTTTCCCTCACTACATCAAAGAAATCTCTCCTCACCTCCCTTCTGGTTTTTTTGTCAATTATTTTAAATCTGTGTTCTTTGCTTACTGACTTACCAGCCACTGGAAACAGAAACCCCTCATAATTTTGAACACCTCTTTTAAATCTCCCCTTAATCTTCTGTCTTCTAAGGAGAACAATCCCAGATCCCCCTCTTTTCTCCATTTAATTCCATTTGCAGGGCAATGGGGAAAGATTGGGACTAATTGGATAGCTTTTACAAAAGGCCACCACTGGCACGATGAGTGGAATGGCCTCCTCCTGTGCTGTGCGATTCTATGGAACTCTGCACCCTTCCAGGTCTGTGTAGCTCAGTCCAATACTCGGCCATCAGGGACTCCTCTGTCCCCATCACTTGCAACACATGTCTGAAGATGAAGATAAAACTCTGTAATCACCTGAATCAGGAGGTTGAGAGTTAAACTCCCACTTGAGAAACTTGAACCCGTAGTCTAGGCTGACACTCCCATTGCAATACTGAGGGATTGCTGCACTGCTGGAGGTGCTGTCTTTTGGATGAGACATTAAATCGATGCCCTGTCTGCCCCCTCAGGTGGACACAGAAGATCCCATAGCACCTCAAGAAGAGCAGGGCAGTTCTCCCTGGTGTCCTGGCCAATATTTATCCCTCAACCAATATCACTAAAACAGATTATCTGATTATCACTAGCTGTTTGTGGGATCTTGCTGTGCACAAATTGGCTGTCATATTTCCCACATTACAACAGCAACTAAACTTCAAAAAGGAATTCATTCACTCTACCCCAGAGGGCTGTGGAAGCTCAGTCATTGAGTATGTTTAAAGCAGAGTTTGACAGATTTCTAAATACAAATGACATGAAGGGATATGGGAATAGTGTGGGAAAAAGACATTGAAGTGGATGATCAGCCATGATCATATTGAATGGCGGAGCAGGCTCGATGGGCTGAATGGCCTACTCCTGCTCCTATGTCCCTGTAAAGTGCTTTGGGTTCTGAGCTGCTGAATGACAGTGTAAGTTTTGTCTTTCTCATTGCTACTGCGTGTGTTGATGCGATTTGCTGTGTTTGACAGCGTTTCTGATTTACTGGCAGGTGTGTAGAGCTCCTGATCAATGAACAGATGAGGAAATACAAAATCAAAATGGATGGAATTGCTCAACTGGAGACGGAGGAGCAGCTTGCAGTCCGACGCCTCTCACTCCTGCGGGTAAGTCAGCAAAACTACATTTACCGGGTATCAGAATGGCGGTGCAGGAGGGCAACATTCAGCCCCCTTGAGCCTGTTGCCTAGGAACCTGATGAGGCCATTCAGCCCCCTCGAGTCTGTATCTCTCACAGTGAAGTCCAGTACTGAGCAAAGGTTTTCTGTCTGGAAGTTTGTCTCTTTGTAACTTCAGTTTTGACTGGTTGACAATCCCAGCTGGTTGAGTCAGGACTTTGTTGCAGCCTCTGTCCTGCTCAGGAATTTCAGCTAAGGATAAAACCCTGTAGGTTGTGGGACATCTGGGTCACCAAACTGGGAGAATCCAGGAACAGGATGGAGAGGGGAGGGGACAGAGGGAGGGATGTCCCTTTGTTCTGGGAGCGATTGAGGAATTTGCTCTGTTGACATTTCTATGCTTGATTTTCTGTTTGTGACGGTGATCTGATTGGGACTGAGTTTGGTGCCTTTTCTCTTTTTTTTTTCTCTCTCTCTCTGTCTGGCTCTTGCTGTCCAGCTTTGGCCTCTTGAAGTCGGGTTCTCTGCTCCATTCGATGGGGTACTGGTAGGTACTGGGCTAGTTCGGTTGACCCTTACTCCGCATGTTCTGTTTTCATTCCATGGTTATCGCGTGTAACCAAATCCCTCTGCACTGACCTCCATCACTAGCAGTAGCCTGTTTACATTGCATGTGTTATGTGTGTCTCTCGCATGTGAGCCTGAGGAACAACCCTGAACCCTGCCATCTTGCACTGCTCACTGTATCCATATGCTTCCCGATTTGATTCTTCATTCCATTTCCCCTCCCTGCCTGCTGTTCCCATTGTCCTGGTGTTGCCAAGGCAACATTCTGTCCCTTAGGAATGGAAGCAAGCTGATTCAGGGTGTATTATTATTTATTGCAAATGGGCCCTGACCTCAGCCGTCAACATGTGGTGGGTGGGGAAAGATTGATTCCTAAAAGCCTGTGTCTAATCTCAGTGAGGAAGCACCATGGCTAGATGTCTGACTGAAGACCTGTCTCTCCCCATCCTCAACCCTACCCTCTCTAAATCCCACCCAGCCAGGAACTGGGTACCACTATAGGGAGAGGAGCCCAGGCCAGGGCCTGTTGAGGAGGGAGCTGGTAATCATACATATAGTGGAAGCTGTAAATAATCAGTTCTTCAATTCAACTCTCCCCTAAATATACCCCTGAAGCCGCTTCCTGGGGTACAGTTCTACCTCACCCACGACCCTGCCTGCATGCACACAGGGGTCACCGGGTCAGGAGCAAGAGCAGGGTCCTTGACTGATTTGTATGCTGAGGGCTCTGGTACCTATCACCAGTCTGACTGTGAACTGGAAGCTCAACACAAGCCCTGATGGAATCTGAGAGCACTCGGAGCTCAGTAACATTGACTGTCTTCTTCCCTTTAGAGCAAAGGACCACGGAGCCCAAAACCCGTGGAGGAGAATCCTCCAAAGTTGGGAAGCCTGGATGAGGAGGAACCTTCTGACACTGACATGGAACACGAAGAGGAAATTCTGATCGAGCGAATTCAGTCAATAAAGGAGGAGAGGTCAGTCGAGGGGTGCAACACACTGAGGGACAGACTGTCACTGGGGTATGAGTCCCGCACACACTGACTCTCACTGGGGTACGGGTCCCGCACACACTGACTCTCACTGGGGTACGGGTCCCGCACACTAAAGGCCTGCTCAGGTCGGGAAAAAGAGCCCGACCGATCCACAGCGGACCCGCGCCCGACCCAACCATCCCTTTACTTGCCTTCAGACTCGGAACCTGCAGTGTGTGCGTGATGACATCATAGACACGTCACTCGCTCACTGCACAGACTCAGTTTCCCTGCTTAACGTCCTGGACTCCCAGCTCAACTAAGTTTTTTTTTTCAATACTTACCTGTGTGTGTCCAGCCCAGCTCGGCCTGACCTGAGCCTGAAAGCCAGACCCGGAAGAGGGGCCCAACCTGAACCCGACACATGTCGTCGGGTCCTGCTGGGTTCGGGTCGGGTAGCAGGCCTTTACCATACACACTGACTCTCACTGGTGTACAGGGTTGACTCGAGTATTGTGAAGGACATCATCGAACCCAGTCCTTCCTCCTGCAGTGTCCCCAGGTGGGGTCACTGGATAGGGTAGCGAAGCAGCAACACTGGCCAACATCCTCCCTCACTAGCCCAGCAAGACTGAGATCAGCCCTCATTCCGCACGGGCTGAGGATGGAAGCTGCACGCCTGCAGTCTGATAACAATCTCCTCTTGTCTGTTCCATCCTGCAGGGATCAGCTGACCCTCGAGCTCCCAGAGTTGGAGCAGAGAGGTTCTGATGAAGAAAACATGGACTCAGAGGCCTCCCTCAGTATGGAGAGTCTCCTTGATGATCGACCGGGGCAAGGGGAGTCCGGAGGTCAGTAAAAAGTAGGTTGCAACCTTGTATATTTCTGTAATTCTTTCAGCTGCAGTGCCTGTGGGAATGCTGAGGCTCTCGACTACATCTATATAGGATATTAGACAGTGTCTGTGAACAGGCTGCGGTGTGATGGGCATCAAACTGATCAGTGTCAATAAGTAAACTATGTCTTTTGTCTCCCTTCAGGTCCGGCTGTGTTCCAGTTCACAGGCCGACTCCAACCTCCTCTTCAGTCCGTGTCTACGCTCCAGCCTCCATCTGCCATCCCTGAATGCGGAATTCCCCCAAATGAAGCTGTGACTCTGCAAGCTCGCCCTCCTGAAGCACAACGGCACAGCGTTTCCATGCTCACAAGCATCAAGCTGCCCCGGCGCAATGCCGCACTGCCCACGCGAAACATCAAACTGCCCCCTGGCATGGTCAGCACTGTGGGCACCATCCCTACAGATCCTGGCACTGCAGACAGGCAGGACCATCCACTGGCCGTCACTGTGCGACGACGCGAACTGCCTTCGCGGAGATCTGACAACATCTGCTCCATGTATGTGGTCACACATGAGGTTGTGTCGACCCAGGCCTCTGGCCCGACTGACGATGCCAAACCCACTCCGGCAAAGGTGCAGCGCAGGTTTTCCGACCCGCTGTCAGACCTTCCTCATGGAGCTGATGTCTCCAGCTTGTAACATTCCAACTGAATCTGGGAGTCGGCACTGGAGCTTCCACGGTTAGAGGCACACCTCCCTCTTGTCCTGCAGCTTAGCACCCAGCTCAAGAGTGAGTGATTGCCCAGGCCCAAAGTGTGAATGAGTGACGGCATGAGAGAGAGTGACTGCTTGGACAGAGTTACCTTCTCTACCACTCTGAATCGTGTGAGTGATTTATTTTACAATAAAGCCCTCTGCTGAGAGCGAACAGCAGATCAATTAAAACTGTTGTGGGGGAGGGGGATCCTTTCTGGTATGTTGAGAAGGTTGATGATCTTCCCCTCTCTGTGCCTCCATGTAACCGTTTCCCCACTGATGGAAATACATTTTTTATATATAAATAAATACAACAGTTGTTTGTTTGTCACATGCCAGTGTTGGACCAAATACAAAGACTGGCAGCATTGAATGACTCCAGACCACTAAGTGTTTTATATATTTCAATGAGAGTCTTGACTTTTCTGTTCAAATATGTGAACTTACACCCTCGGCCGGCACCTATAATAATGCAGCAATCAACAACAACTTGCATTTATATAGTACCTTTAACATAGCAAAGCGGCCCAGTGTGCTTCACAAGAGCGTTAAACCAAATTTGACAGCAACGGGCACTAAGCCACATCAGGAAATCTTAAGATTTGAATGCCACAAGGCTAATTGTAGATCTAAAACCATGCACACAGCCAAATGTTATAAGCTGTCATGCAATGCGTTATGACGACTGTACTTTGGTCCTCAGAACCTCAACTGTGTAACTAGGTGGGTTTAAAAAAAAAATGTCAAAGGAGGAAAGAGAGAGGCAGAGAGGTTGAGGGAAGGAATTCCAGAGTTTAGTGCTAAACTACCTCAGTACATTAGTCTGCAGGGAAAAGGGAATCCACAGCGGCACTGACTTGACAAGTTAACAGTCACAGACTGATCATTTATAGAAACACAATGAGCTGAAGCATAACTGTTATTCAAAGGAGCCCACAGACCAATTACAGGAAGGCACTTCTTTGCTTTGTTGACAACTGAACAAAGCTTTTGAGTTACTGTGCTGACAGGTTAATGTTCACAGATGGACAAGCCAGTACACACAATGGTCAAAACCCTCCCAAGCTGTGCTTAGATGACAGACCCCTTAATTTGAGTTTAGGCCACGGTTCTTCCTCTCCCTCCCATAGAGAACCTCTTTGCCTCTGATCAGGAGATCTCACACCACCCAGATTCAATTTGTGGCAATCAGAAGATGGGGCAAATCAGCCTGCTTCTAACAACTGCATGTAGCCTCACATACCTACCAGCAAATGCAGCACAAGACAATCAGAGCAACAAAATAAATGCACAAAACATTCCAAAAAAATGGCCAACAGATTAACCTTTCAACCAGCTCCCCAGTGACTCCGGTGGGAACAGCACTGCTCGCTGTGGTACTGACCTGTGTAGACCAGGTCAGTGCCAGATTTGATTCCTGTCTCTACTGAGCTAGTTGATCTCTATCAGGACAGCAGTAAGGATCTCTCAGTAGACACACATTTTAATAAAAACATTTTTATTATAACTATATAAACATTTTAGATAAATTTCACTTGACAGGAAGCTCCACAGCCTCCCCTCAAGAAATAAATTAACGTTAAATCAAACCATAGCATAATATCAGCCAATACTCTGACACATGCTCCACGTTTCTCATTTTTAATGGCAGGGATGGGAATGGCTAGATTCCTGTAACTTTAATTACAACACCTGAATCAATGTGAGGCTCAGAATGTTCTGGATTGGGGAAGAGCATATATTCAGCATTAGCAGAGCCTGCCCCTTCAAAAGTTTCAGTATGGCTGCCTGCCAAGTCTTAGGTTCTAGCTGCAATGATGACTGACACAGCCACACCTCCAATTGCTACCACTGTTGCTCCAAACAGCCACTTCCAAGGAATCTTCTAGAAAAGCAGAGATGAGAACAGCAGGTCACTCACATCCATACACCACGAGACAGTCATTACCCTTCCCAATGATCAGTGTGTTTTCCCCTCTTTCTGAGCTCGAGTGAGGGAGGTCAAAAGGCTAGTTCATGACCTCTTGGCAGCAGTTAGCGTATCAGTTCCTGGTCAAGGTCGTTTCATTGCCAGACCAGAATCAGACCGGGTATAAACTGCATGCAACATTGTTAGAAAAATGCCATCATTCTCTATCCAGAAACAAATTTAAAATATTGGTTGTGCTCAAGGTTAGGAATGTTAGTGCAGGGGCCCAGCACTGGTTAGATGGAGTAAAGCTCCTTCTACACTGTCCTGTGAAACACTCCCAGGACAGGTACAGCACAAGTTAGATACAGAGTAAAGCTCCCTCTACACTGTCCCAATCTCATGAGCACCCCCTACTAGACAAGGTATTTCCATGGGGACACAATCTGCACCTTGTGAGAAAGAAAAATGAAAACTGCTGTGTCTAATTCACATACCCATGATGACCGACATGGTGAGGATCGAGGGGGCACAGCCATGTCTCCGAGCATCTTCCGATACATGGCTTGCTCCATGGTCCGCTGCTCTGACTGCTTCTTCAACAGCTGGGAGAGTTCGGCCTGAACAGTCTGCAGATCAGAAGCAACAGTAACTGTTATGAGACCACAAAAAGCAGAGTGAAACAGCAGTCAGAGTGCATTCAGAAAGGGGAGAGCCTGCCCAACCAAACCCTGGACTTCTTTGAGGAACTGACAACCCAAACGACTGGGTTCTCCGATATGCAGATTGCCAAAAGACATTTGATAATATTCCATGTGAAAGGCTTTTAGTTTAATTCAAAGCTCTGTGGATTCAGGATAAGAATAGGTAGTAAATTGGATGAAGGGTTAGAAATGAGTACTGGTTATTGGATTGGGAGTATGCTAAGTGGAGGAATCCCCAAGGATTTGCACTGGGAATGTAACTGTGTCTAACTTACACTGTCATTCGGATTCAGTAACTTGCACAAATTTGCAGATGATCCCAAACTTGGAGGGATTAGAAAAGGCAGCTAGACATTACAGAATACAACAAGAACAACTTGCATTTATCTAGCACCTTTAATGTAGTAAAACGTCTCAAGTGTTACCAAGCCACATAAGGAGATATTAGGGCAGGTGACCAAAAGTTTGGTTAAAGATGTAGGCTTTAAGAAGCATCTTAAAATGAGGAAAAAGAGGTTTAGGGACGGAATTCCAGAGCTTAGGGCCATGACAGCTGAAGACACGGCTGCCAATGGTGCAGTGATGAAAATCGGGGATGCTCAAGAGGCAAGAATCGGAGAAGCGCAGCGATCTCAGAGGATTGTGGGGATGAAGCAAGGCCATGGAGGCATTTGATAAGAATTGAAATTTTTTTTTTTTTTTTTTAAAAGGCATTGCTTAACCGGCAGCCAATATAGGTCAGTGAGCACAAGAGATGATGGATGAATGGGACTTAGTGCGAGTTAGGTCACAGCGGCAGAGGATGACCTAAAGTTTAAAATCTAGAGGCAGAATGTGGGAGATCGGCCAGGAGTGCAATGGAACAGTTGAGTCTAGAGGTAACAAAGACATTAATGAGGGTTTCAGCAGCAGATGGGGTGAGGCAGAGATGTCAGGCAATATTACAGAGGTGGAAATTGGCAGTCTCAGCAATGGGCAAATATGTGGTCAGAAGTTCATTTCAGAGCAAAACATGACAGCAAGATTGCAAACCATCTGTTCTGCCTCGGACAGTTGCTAGGGAGAGGGATGGAGTCGATAGCTAGGGACCGGAGGTAGTGGTGGGCACCAAAAACAATGGCTTTGGTCTTTCCAATTTTTTTTTTCATTCATGGGATGTGGGCGTCGCTGGCTAGGCCAGCATTTATTGCCCATCCCTAATTGCCCTTGAGAAGGTGGTGGTGAGCTGCCTTCTTGAACCGCTGCAGTCCATGTGGGGTAGGTACACCCACAGTGCTGTTAGGAAGGGAGTTCCAGGATTTTGACCCAGCAACAGTGAATGAACGGCGATATAGTTCCAAGTCAGGATGGTGTGTGACTTGGAGGGGAACTTGCAGGTGGTGGTGTTCCCATGTATTTGCTGCCCTTGTCCTTCTAGTTGGTAGAGGTCGCGGGTTTGGAAGGTGCTAAGGAGCCTTGCTGCAGTGCCAATCAAGCGGGCTGCTTTGTCCTGGATGGTGTCGAGCTTTTTGAGTGTTGTTGGAGCTGCACTCATCCAGGCAAGTGGAGGGTATTCCATCACACTCCTGACTTGTGCCTTGTAGATGATGGACAGGCTTTGGGAGTCAGGAGGTGAGTTACTCGCCTCAGGATTCCTAGCCTCTGACCTGCTCTTGTAGCCATGGTATTTATATGGCTACTCCAGTTCAGTTTCTGGTCAATGGTAGCCCCTAGGATGTTGATAGTGGGGGATTCAGCGATGGTAATGCCGTTGAATGTCAAGGGGAGATGGTTAGATTCTCCCTTGTGGGAGATAGTCATTGCTGGCACTTGTGTGGCACGAATGTTACTTGCCACTTATCAGCCCAAGCCTGGATATTGTCCAGGTCTTGCTGCATTTCTACACGGACTGCTTCAGTATCTGAGGAGTCACGAATGGTGCTGAACATTGTGCAATCATCAGTGAACATCCCCACTTCTGACCTTATGATTAATTATTTAACTGGAAGTAATTTTTACGTATCCAGTACTCAATGTTGGACAAGAAGTCTGATAAATTTAGAGAGAGTTGAGGGGTTGAGTGAGGCAGTGGGTGTTGTTAGCGTACATGTGGAAACTGAAACTGTTTTCAGACAATGAAGCCGAGGTGCAGTATGGACAAGACATGTACATGAGTGGAACAATATCAGCCGTGGCTCAAAGAAAGGAAGGCTTGAATTTATATCACGCCTTTCACGGCCATTGGACATCTCAGTATTTTGCAGCCAATTAAGTACTTTTTGAAGTGTAGTCACTGTTGTAATGTAGAAAACGTGGCAGCCAATATGTGCACAGCAAGCTCCCACAAATAGCAAACTGATAATGACCAGATAATCTGTTTTTTGTGATGTTGATTGAGGAATAAATATTGGCCAGGGCATTGGTTAATCACTCCATACTCTCGCTTCTAAAATACACCCAATTTTTCAACTCTTTCTTGATATTTGCATTTCTTCATACCAGCTGAATCTACCTTCAACTATTGCTGTCAGATGTTGTTGTTCATGTTGTAACAAATCTGTCTTTCATTCCTAACTAGGTATGGAGCAAGAAAAGCTATACACTGACATAATTACCACAATGATTGTCTTCTGAATCAAGATCATTATTCAAAAGCTAACATAGGTCAAACACAAAGGCATTGTTTACAAAAAACAAGATCACAACTATTCCCTTCTACATAACCATCAAGAATTATTATCCCAGTAAAACAGCAGCTGAATGGATGGGGTAACAATAACACTCTTCAATTTTACTTTTAATTTAAATAAGTTATTTAGGGATTAAGCAAAAGTCCGATGTTCTATCATATAAAGTGTTGTCCACAAACTGTGTAAATAATGTGGGCTGTCACTTGGCTTTACTATACAATTCTTTCAAACTTATAAAAGCTAAAAAAAAACAACTGATGTTCTCCATTATTTGCCTTTTTAAAAAACAGTCTAAAGCTCAGTGCTGTTTCCTATATTGGAAGGCAGGATAGACAACATATCCTCCATGGATGGTGTTGAAAAAGCTAAGGATGAGGTTGAAAGATACCCAGGAGATTTAATATATAAACGGTCAACACAGAACATTCACCACTCGGACAGCTGCAGTCCAATATAAATCACTTCTGCTTCTTCTTAGGCAGTCCCTCAGGAACGATGATGACTTTCTTCCACTCCAGAATTGTGGGTCCTTAGGTGACTGAATAATCCAATTTTGGATCCGCACACTCTGCCACAGGCGGGGCAGGTGGTGTTTGGTGGTGGGTTTTTTTTTTTAACGGCCAAGCCAACCCAATGGAGTCAGCACTCTTCTGGTTTACATTTCCAGAAGTTGTATCCAGCACCTTGTTCCGTGAGCTGGCCTTCTCCTGCCCGCCTTGTCTCACTCAGGGCAGCGATATCAATGTTGGAGCAGTGGAGTTCTCAGGCCATGATAGTGGTGCAACGTTCAGGTCTGTCACTGCTGGGGTTGTCCATGAAAGTCCTGATATTCCAGGCCCCGAAGTTCATTTTGAGGGGGTAGAAGATTCATGGATTCTTTAACGTGGGGTGGCCGTTGCACACCGACTACCACACAGTCCGAGTGAAGTAAGGTCTTTGTCCAAGGGCAAGGACGGCCGAGACCAGGTTCTGCTACATGGACGGGGATTAATACATACACATGGCCAGCACATCCAGCTGGCGAGCCTGGATGCAGGCCATGTGGATCTGCCCCAGGGTGTTCTTGAAGGGGTAGCTGAAAGCCTGCTCCAAGGGCTCCCATCACACACACACCCCCACCCCCTATATACACACTGGGCATTGTGGCAGTGGTGTCGACGAGACTATTCCTCACTTGTGAATGAACCTTTGCCTGTCTACCTTGAAGGTTAGGCTTCCGCTCAGCAATATACGACAGCAATCCTGATTGCCGACACTCCACCTGCAGGCCTCTCACTCACCTTGTTTGATGGTTCCAGTCTTGCAGCTTTCCTCAGGACAGGTATGGCCTCCGTGTATTCACCCTGCAGGGCCAGGACCTGCAGGAAACAGAAAATGAACCGGTGGAAGGGGGTTGGGGTACAGACTCCTCTCATCCTGCCAATTAAACCAACAGTTTCAGGTTTCAGTTTCAGACAAATGTTCACTCCAGACATGTAAACCCCAACGGTGAGTGCGGACCTCAAGATCAGGCACACAGAAGGGCTGCGAACCTTCCTGTGTGAATAGCCTCCCAATATCTAACTGTCCAGGCCCACGTGACACACAGTAACTGCGAGATAGAAGGAGGTAATTGGGAAAGCAGCGAGGACACCTTGGTTCCCGTCATGCAAAGCCCAGCGCTCACTAAGGGATGCCGCAACAGAACACGGTTTGTGTTCAGGTTACAGAGACTGAAACAATATCAGGTCGTTCAGCTCTTTCTGGGTTTGTATGTCTGGGATGGTGCAACTACACATTGGGCCATCAGGGAGCTGGAGCCCCAAGCTCTGTAGATGCCATCAACATATAAACCACGGAGCTGCCCTGGTCATCTTCCATGGCATGGTACATGGGGAGTCAAAGCCAGGGGAAGGTAATGCAGGGTTCAAGATTAGTGGATAATTTAACCAACACACACACACACAGGTAATTTAGTTCCTATTTTCAAGTCATAGATTCTGCCCTTGTTTTTATATTCCATTATAAATTCCTGTGTTCACATTTATAATGGAAACTTTCTATTTAAACATGTCATGCTAATTACACCCTCCCATCACTGGTGGTGTTGCAAAGTGGCACAGTTACATTACATTAATTACACTACATTAAGGCAGTTCCCAATCTAAATGTGGGCATAATCATTTATAGTGGAGAAAGCTTGACAGGAAGTGCACACAGCATAAGTGTAATCTGTTATAGAGATATTAATTTAAGGTTTATAATATTCAGGTTAGCCTTCAGTTGAACCTGGGCCTACCTTTCCTTTCCTGAAGAGTGCCTTGACATTGTTCGGTTGGTGCTTGAGGGCAGAATTTGAGGATTTAAGTGCAGCCTCAAAGTGTTCCAGCTTTAACTGGGCGGCTGCTAGATTATTCAGACATTTCACCTTCACCCCCATCAACTCCTCCTCCTCCTCCTCCGCAAAGTCAACTGAAAATTAACATTGATTATCAAAAAAGAGAGAGAGAGAAAGGGGCCCATGTCTAACAACTGGGGAAACAATGCAGAGAAAAAAGCAAACCAAATGTTGGGTTACAGAGCTGCGAGACTGCCCTGCAAACACATTGCAAGCTGGTAGAATATTCCTGTGTTTTGTACGTGTGAAGGTTTATGTGACAATAGTGCACATGGAACAACATCCATTGAGTGTCCACACACGAAATTAATTTAAAACTCCTAATTGTGCTCCAGGAAGTAATTAGCAGTGTCTGACAAGGATCAATGCTGAGGCATCAACTATTCACAATATTCATGACTTAGACAACACAATAGAGAACCAGATATCCAAGTTTGCGAGTGATAAAGATTGGTGATATAGTAAGCAGTGTAGGGGAGACAGTGGCGTAGTGGGAATGTTGCTGAACTGGTAATCAAGGCCCAGGCTAATGCCCTGCAGACGCAAGTTCAAATCCTATCATAGCAGCTGGTGGAATTTAAATTCAATTAAATAAATTCAATTAATTAATAAAAAATCTAGAATTGAAAGTTAGTCTCAGTAATGGAGGCACGAAACTATTGATTGTCGCAAAAACCCATCTGGTTCACTAATGTCCTTTAGGGAATAAAATCTGCCGTCCTTACCTGGTCTGGCCTACATGTGACTCCAGAACCACAGCAATGTGTTTTAGTTTAGTTTAGAGATACAGCACTGAAACAGGCCCTTCGGCCCACCGAGTCTGTGCCGACCATCAACCACCCATTTATACTAATCCTACACTAATTCCCTATTCTTACCACATCCCCACCTGTCCCTATATTTCCCGACCACCTACCTATACTAGGGGCAATTGCTAATGGCCAATTTACCTACCAACCTGCAAGTCTTTGGCATGTGGGAGGAAACCAGAGCACCCGGAGGAAACCCACGCAGACACAGGGAGAACTTGCAAACTCCACACAGGCAGTACCCAGAATTGAACCCGGGTCGCTGGAGCTGTGAGGCTGCGGTGCTAACCACTGCGCCACTGTGCCGCCCATGTGGGTGACTCTTAACTGCCCTCTGACATGGCCTAGCAAGCCACTCAGTTCAAGGGCAATTAGGGATGGGCAACAAATGCTGGCTTTTCCAGCAATGTCCACATCCCATGAAAGACCATATAAAAAATATGTCGGCATAAAATTACAAAAACACACTGATAGATTAAGTGAGTGGGTAAAACTACAGCTGGTGGATTTCAACACAAGCAAGTGTGAGGTCATCCATTTTGGACCAAAAAAGGGAAAAGTCCCAGTATTATTGAAATGATGTAAAGCTAGGAACAGTGAGGTGCACAGAGATTTATGGATCCATGTACACAGATCACTAAAATGTAAGAGTCAGGTACAAAAAAATAATCACAAAAGCTAATGGAATGTTAGCCTTTCTAACTAGAGGGCGAGAATATAATGGGGAGGGAGTTTTGCTTCAGTTATACACAGCCTTGGATAGACCATATCTGGAGTAACTGTACAGTCCTGGGCAGTGTACCTTAGAAAGGACATACTGACTTTGGAAGGAGTGCAGTGTAGATTCACCAGAATGTTCCCACTGCTCCAGGGGTTAGATTGAGAAGAACTTACATAGTCTAGGCTTATATTCCCTGAAATATAGAAGACAAGAAATAGGAGCAGGAGTAGACCATATGTCCCATCGAGCCTGCTCTGCCACTCGATACGATCATGGCTGATCTTGGGCTTCAATTCCACTTTCCTGCCCGCTCCCCATATCCATTGATTCCCGAGACCAAAAATCTATCTATCCCAGCCTTAAATGTATTCAATGATGGAGCATCCACAACCCTCTGGGGTAGAGAATTCCAAAGATTCACAACCCTATGAGCGTAGTATAATTTCTCCTTATCAGAGTCCTGAATGATTGACCCCTTATGTCCCCGTGTTCTAGATTCCCTGACCAGTGGGAACAATCTCTCAGCTTCTACCCTATCAAACCCTTTCAGAATCTTGTATGTCTCAATTAGATCGCCTCTCATTCTTCTAAACTCCAGAGAATATAGGCTCAATTTACTCAGCCTCTCATCACAGGACGACCCCCTCATCCCAGGGACCAATTTAGTAAATCTTCGCTGCACTGCCTCCAGTGCAAGTATATCCTTTCTTAAATGTGGAGACCAAAACTGCACACAGTATTCCAGGTGCAGTCTCACCAAAGCCCTGTACAATTTTAGTAAGACTTCTTTATTCCTGTACTCCAACCCCCTTGCAATAAAGGCGAACATGCCATTTGCCCTCCTAATAGCCTGCTGCACCTGCATGTTAATTTTGTGCGTTCCTTGTACGAGTATTCCCAAGTCTCTCTGATCATCAAAACTTACCAATTTCACACCTTGTAAAAATAGAAAAGCAGAATTTTTTTTTTAAACCAAAGTGAAAAACTTCACACTTCCCTACATGATACTCAATTTGCCATCTTGTTGCCCACTCACTTAACCTGTCTATATCTTTTTGCAGCCTCTCTAAATCCTCCCCACAGCTTACCTTTCCACCAAGCTTTGTACCATCAGCAAACTTAGATACATTACTCTGTCTCTTCATCCAAGTCATTAATATAGAGTGCAAATAGCTGAGGCCCCACCACTGATCCTTGCAGCACCTGACTATTCACTGCCTGCCAACTTGAAAATGCCCCAGTTATGCCCACTCTCTGCTTCCTATCTGTTAACCAATCCTCTATCCATGCTAATATATTACCCCCAACACCATGAGCCCTTATCTTGCCTATTAATCTTTTATGTGGCACCTTATCAAATGCCTTTTGAAAATCCAGGTATACAATTTCTGCTGGTTCCCCTTTATCTACTCTACCAGTTACATCCTCAAAAAACTATAATAAATTTGTCAGAAAAAATCTCCCTTTACTAAAACCATGCTGACTTATTCTAATCATACTGTGCTTTTCCAAGTGTAATGTTAAGACTTCTTTAATAATAGTTTCCAGCATTTTCCCAACGACTGATGTTAGGCTCACTGGACTGTAGTTCCCGGTTTTCTCTCTACCTCCTTTCTTGAAAAGCGACGTAACATTTGCCAATTTCCAATCTGATGGGACCCTTCCTGAATCTAAGGAATTCTGGAAAATCGTAGTCAGCGCATCCACTATCTCTTTTAGAACCCTAGGATGTAGGCTATCTGGTCCCGGGCACTTGTCAGATTATAGTCCCTCAACATTCTTCAATACTTTTTCTCGGCTGAAATCAATATCCTTAATTTTCTCACTCTTTTTAACCCCTAGGTTACTGCCTATTTCTGGTATGGAACTTGTATCTTCTACTGTGAAGACAGACACAAAATATTTGTTCAATGCCTCTGCCATTTCCTCATTCCCCATGATGATTTCTTCTGTCTCTGCCACTAAGGGACTAACGTCTATTTTAGCTACTCTCTTCCTTTTTATGTACTTATAAAAGCTCTTACAATCTGTTTTTATATTGCTGGCTAGTTTACTCTCATTCTATTTTTTTCCCCTAGTCAACTTTTTGGTGGCCCTTTGGCTGGTTTCTAAAATACTCCCAACTCCTCAGACTTACTACTATTTTTTGCAACATTGTAAACCTCTTCTTTTAGTCCAATACTCTCAACTTCCTGAATGAGCGACAGATGGGTCTTTCTGGACGAGTTTTTGTTTTTGAACGGAATGCACTTTTGCAAAAACCCTTTGAATTGTTTCTTTAAATGTTTCCCACTGTTCATTTACTGCCATACCTTCCTGTCTATTTACCCAATTAACCTTAGCCAGTTCTCCCCTTATACCTTCGTAATTGGCTTTGTTTAAGATTCTTGTTTGTGATTGAAATGTGTCACTTTCAAACTCAACATGAAATTCAATGGTATTATGCTCAATATTTCCCATTGGATCTTCTACTATGATATTGCTGATTAACTTTGCTTCGTTACACAATACAAGATCTAAGATAGCTTTATCCCTAGTTGGTTCTACAACGTATTGCTTCAAGAAACTGTCAGGAAAGCATTCCACAAATTCATTTTCCGGACCACTGTTGCCAATTTGATTGTCCCAGTCTATATGCAGATTAAAGTCCCCCACAATTAATACATTATCTTTTTTACATGTTCCAATAATTTCCCATTTAACGCTCTGTCCAATAATATAACTACAGTTAGGGGGCCTGTAAATTACTCCCACCAGTATTTTCTGACTCCTGCTATTCCTAATTCCCACCCAAACTGATTCTACTTCATGATCTTCTGAGGCCAGATCCCTTCTTATTAATGTCCTTATGTCATTCTTTACTATCAGGGCTACCCCTCCTCCTTTGCGATTCTGTCTGTCTATCCAAAATATTGTAGACCCTGGAATATTAATTTCCCAACCTTGATCTCCTTGTAACCAGGTCTCAGTAATGGCAATTAGATCTAGATCATTTACCTCTATTCGTGCCACTAGTTCATTTATCTTATTACAAATGCTTCGTGCATTCAGATAAAAAAAACTTTAATTTCATGTTTTTACCTCTATTCCCTGCAATTACCTTATTTGCTGATGTACAATTTTTGTTAAATTCTCCGTCCCTTCCTGTCCCATTCTGTTGGGAGTTACCCACATCACTATCCTGCTCCAATACCCTGACCTCTCTCTTTGGATTTCTAAATTTCCCTTTACCCAAACCCTCCCCCACTCTGTTAGTTTAAAGCCCTGTCCACAGCCCTAGTTAAGGTTAAGGGGTGATTAATTGAGATTTTTAGGATTTTGAAAGGAAATTTTTTTTTTATTATTCTTTCAAGGGATGTGAGCAACACTGGCTAAGCCATAATTTATTGCCCATCCTTAATTGCCCTTGAGAAGGTGGTGGTGAGCTGCCTTCTTGAACCGCTGCAGTCCATGTGAGGTAGATACACCCACAGTGGTGTTAGGAAGGGAGTTCCAGGATTTTGACCCAGTGACAGTGAAGGAACGGCGATATAGTTCCAAGTCAGGATGGTGTGTGACTTGGAGGGGAACTTGCAGGTGGTGGTGTTCCCATGTATTTGCTGTCCTTGTCCTTCTAGTTGGTAGAGGTCACAGGTTTGGAAGATGCTGTTGAAGGTACTTTGGTGAGTTGCTGCAGCGCATCTTGTAGATGGTACACACTGCTGCCACTGTGTGTCGGTGGTGGAGGGAGTGAATGTTTGTGGATGGGGTGCCAATCAAGCGGGCTGCTTTGTCCTGGATAGTGCCGAGCTTCTTGAGTGTTGTTGGAGTTGCACCCATCCAGGCAAGTGGAGAGTATTCCATCACACTCCTGATTTGTGCCTTGTAGATGGTGGTCAGGCTTTGGGGAGCCAGGAGGTGAGTTACTCGCTGCAGGATTCCTCGCCTCTGACCTGCTCTTGTAGCCACGGTATTTATATGGCTATTCCAGTTCAGTTTCTGGTCAATGGTAACCCCCAGGATATTAATAGTGGGGGATTCAGTAACCGCAATGCCATTGAATGTCATGGGGAGATGGTTAGATTCTCTCTTGTTGGAGATGGTCATTGTCTGGCACTTGTGTTGCATGAATGTAACTTGCCACTTACCAGCTCAAGCCTGGTTATTGTCCAGGTCTTGCTACATTTCTACACGGACTGTGTCAGTATCTGAGCAGTTGCGAATGGTGAACATTGTACAATCATCAGCGAACATCCCCACTTCTGACCTTATGATGGAGGGAAGGTCATTGATGAAGCAGCTGAAGATGGTTGGGCCTCGGAATTAATAGGGTAGATGGAGAGAAACCCTTTTCACAGGTGGGGCAGTCCATGTAAAGGGGACATAACAAAATGAAAGCCAGATCTTTCAGGAGAGAAGTTAGGAAACACTTCTTCATGCAAAGAAGTGTGGAAACTCTCCCTTACAAAAAGTAGGTGCTGGCTCAATTAATCATTTTAAATCAGAGATTGATGGATTTTTGCTGGACAACAGTATTAAGGATATAATGCGAAAGCACATCAGCCAGAATCTCACTGAATGGTTGATCAGACTGGAGGGGCTGAATGGCCTCCTCCTTTTTCTGTATTCTTCACACTGGCTACCATCTTCCATTGAGGACCAGTCTAACAACCCCTGATGGAGTGAGGTGCTGAACATACCTTTGGAGTTGGAGTTTATGATGTTGAGGGCGATGTCATATGAACTGATTGCAAAGACGTATTCATTCCGCAGGAAGTAGGTGTTCCCTCGCTCTCGTTTCTTATTAGCCAGCAGCAGCCTCTCCGTCCCCGACAGGAGTTCGATATCTGGGCTGTCAGTCACTGAGAGAAGCTGAACCTCCAACTGGACGGTGGCGTTTGGGGGGACAATGGGCTGGGAACTAGCAGGGGATGAGAAACAGCATTAGACAGAAAACACCCTTACACAACTCCCACGGCTTCAGCCTTGCAATCGGTTCCATGTAGAAGGTGCCGCTTAGCAGATTTACCTTAAGAAACAGATGACCCCTGGGAACAGTGCATTGGGTACATGTTCCCTCTGGGAACGGGATATAATCCATCTTGGAATAATAAGCTGAAACTGATAGCTGCAACACTCCAAAATTCAGTGAGGATCAATCCAACTCCTCATGGACAAACCACACTGCAAATAGGCCATAGGTAAACAGCAATCTCACTCAGAGCAGTGACACAGCAGCTTGGCAATATAGAGGGAGCTTTACTCTGTATCTAACCCCGTGCTGAACTGTCCTGGGAGTGTTTGATGGGGACAGTGTAGAGGGAGCTTCACTCTGTATCTAACCCCGTGCTGTACCTGTCCTGGGAGTGTTTGATGGGGACAGTGTAGAGGGAGCTTTGCTTTGTATCTATCCCGTGCTGTACCTGTCCTGGGACTGTTTGATGGGGACAGTGTAGAGGGAGCTTTACTCTGTATCTAACCCCCGTACTGTACCTGTCCTGGGAGTGTTTGATGGGGACAGTGTAGAGGGAGTTTTACTCTGTATCTAACCCCATTTTTTTTTTTCTTTTATTTTTTTTTGGGAACTGAGGGAGCAAGTCTCTCAGCACCAGAGTCCCCCTTTTATACAGCTTCACTCTGTATCTAACCCCCTTGCTGTACCTTGTCCTGGGAGTGTTTGATGGGGGACAGTGTAGAGGGAGCTTTACTCTGTATCTAACCCCCGTGCTGTACTTGTCCTGGGAGTGTTTGATGGGGACAGTGTAGAGGGAGCTTTACTCTGTATCTAATCCCCGTACTGTACCTGTCCTGGGAGTGTTTGATGGGGACAGTGTAGAGGGAGCTTTACTCTGTATCTAACCCCCGTACTGTACCTGTCCTGGGAGTGTTTGATGGGGACAGTGTAGAGGGAGCTTTACTCTGTATCTAACCCCATGCTGTACCTGTCCTGGGAGTGTTTGATGGGGACAGTGTAGAGGGAGCTTTACTCTGTATCTAACCCCTGTACTGTACCTGCCCTGGGAGTGTTAATGGGACCTGGACCCCAGTGAACGTCAATGCTCTGTGTGGTGGGGGACTGAAGTAGAGAAACCGCCCAGTGAGACTGCAGTAAAGGACTGGGCTTTGCTGCTTCTGATGGCTCAGCTCTCATTAGGAGTCTTGCACACCCACCTGCCCAGACTGCCGTAGGCATACTTCGAGTCAGAGATAATTCGTGCCACTTCATCCCGGTCCATCAGCTGGACACAGAGATCTAACGCCTGCAGAGGGAGAGAGACACCCTTAAACAATGGCCTCACTCAAAGTGCTTCTGCAAGACATTGAGGCACCAACAGCCCTCCCTGCACAAACCTGGATAACGTCACCATCCCCCACGGTGAAAGCAAGAGCCGGATCTTCCTCTACCTCCGTCCCATCCTCTAACATCATCTTCAGCCGTACCATTACATTCTGACCTTTCTGCGGCCTCGACTCCTCATTCTGACCAGCTACCAGAACTTTCTTCTTCAGAAGCCCATTCCCTGCAGGAAAGACCATGGACATCAAGCTCCTGTAGTGTTTGTACCGTGCATTGGATAAGAGCAGGATTGGGCTCGGCGGTGATGCCCTCCAGCGTCAAATATCCTGTGACACACAGCATCTGGGCTTACATACGAACAATGGGAAGCTGCGAGAGTCTTGCCTCTGGGGGAGGAGGGGGAGAAACATTAGAATTTGGGCTTCAGATCTACAAAAGAAAAAATGGTAGAAATGGAAATCAGATACGATGTGAAGCCCATCTGTCACTGGGTGCAGCCTTCACCATCACTTGAAGCCTGCAACTGAGCCTGTGCGTTGAGGGAGGGAAAACTAAAACTAATGAAGGCATTTTATTAAATCAGGGTTAACACCAAAGAAAAAGATCGGCCACTGGGAGACGGGCCTTGATTTAATATCTCAGCTGAAAGACAGCACCTCCAACAGCGCGGCGCCCCCTCAGTACTGACCCTCCGACAGTGCAGCGGCGCCCCCTCAGTACTGACCCTCCGACAGTGCAGCGGCGCCCCCTCAGTACTGACCCTCCGACAGTGCAGCGGCGCCCCCTCAGTACTGACCCTCCGGCAGTGCAGCGGCGCCCCCTCAGTACTGACCCTCCGACAGTGCAGCGGCGCCCCCTCAGTACTGACCCTCCGACAGTGCAGCGGCGCCCCCTCAGTACTGACCCTCCGACAGTGCAGCGGCGCCCCCTCAGTACTGACCCTCCGACAGTGCAGCGGCGCCCCCTCAGTACTGACCCTCCGACAGTGCAGCGGCGCCCCCTCAGTACTGACCCTCCGACAGTGCAGCGGCGCCCCCTCAGTACTGACCCTCCGACAGTGCAGCGGCGCTCCCTCAGTACTGACCCTCCGACAGTGCAGCGGCGCTCCCTCAGTACTGACCCTCCGACAGCGCGGCGCTCCCTCAGTACTGACCCTCCGACAGCGCGGCGCTCCCTCAGTACTGACCCTCCGACAGCGCGGCGCTCCCTCAGTACTGACCCTCCGACAGCGCGGCGCTCCCTCAGTACTGACCCTCCGACAGCGCGGCGCTCCCTCAGTACTGACCCTCCGACAGCGCGGCGTTCCCTCAGTACTGACCCTCCGACAGCGCGGCGCTCCCTCAGTACTGACCCTCCGACAGCGCGGCGCTCCCTCAGTACTGACCCTCCGACAGCGCGGCGCTCCCTCAGTACTGACCCTCCGACAGCGCGGCGCTCCCTCAGTACTGACCCTTTAACAGTGCAGCACTCCTTTGTGTTTGACCAATTTATGAGTTCTTTTTGAGAATGTAGGTAGTCGGGTAAATAAAGGGGAGCCAGTAAATATAGCATATTTGGATTTCAAAAAGGCATTTGATAAGGTGCGACGTAAAAGTTTATTATGCAAGATAAGGGCACACGGAGTTGGCAGTAATATATCATGGATAGAGGATTGGTTAACAGACAAGAAGCAGAGTGTAAGGATAAATGGGGCCTTTTCAAGTTGGCAGGCTGTAACTAATGGAGTGCTGCAAGGATCAGTGCTGGGGCCTCAGATATTTGTGATCTATATTAAGAATTTGACGAAGAGACCAAGAGTAAGTACCTAAATTTGCTGATGATACAAAGCTAGGTGGGAATGTAAGCTGTGAGAAGGACACAAAGAAGCTGCAAACAGATACAGGCAGGTTAAGTGAGTGGGCAACAAGGTGACAGATGGAGTATAATGTGGGGAAGTGTGAGTTTATACATTTGGTAAGAATAGAAAAGCAGAATATTTTTTTTCAAAAGGTGTGAAACTTGTAAATGCTGATGTTCAGAAAGACTTGGCTGTAATACAAGAAAAACAGAAAGTTAGCATGCATGTACAGCAAGTAATTAGAAAGGCAAATGGCTTCTTGGTCATTATTGCAAGGGATTGGAGTACAAGAACAAGGGAGTCTTGCGACAATTGAACAGGACTTTGGTAAGGCTACAACTGGAGTAGTGTGCACAGGTTTGGTCTCCTTATCGAAGGAAGGATATATTTAACTTGGGAGTGCAGTGAAGGTTCACGAGATTAATTCCTCAGATGAGAGGTTGAATAGATTGTACCTATACTCTCTGGAATTTAAGGGGAGAGATAAACTCATTGAAATATATAAGATTCTGAGGGGTCTTGACAGGGTAGATGCGGAGAGGCTGTTTGCCCTGTTTGGACAGTCTAGAACTAGGGGTCATAGTTTTAGGATAAGGGGTCAGTTATTCAAGACTGAGATAAGGAGAAATTCCTTCAATCAGAGGGTTGTTAATATTTGGAATTTTCTACCCCAGAGGACTGTGGATACTCAGTCATTGAGTATATTCAAGACTGAGATCAGTAGACTTTTGAACACTAGGAAATCAAGGGATATGGGGATCGAGTGGGAAAGTGGAATCGAGATCCATGATCATACTGAAAGGTGCAGCAGGTGCGAGGGGCCATATGGCGTACTGTTCCTATTTCTAATATTCTCTGTGCCACCCCTCCGACAGGGCAGTGTGCCCTCGGTGCTAAAGTAAGGCTGATCTGTGGGAGAAACGTTATAGGTTATAGCGTGAGAGACAGTTCACCATACCCAGGACCTGTAGCCACTCCTCATCTGGTTTCTGTGAACTGTCCAGGTTTCCTGCCCCGCTCTGGGACTCTCCATTCATCTCCATGACACTGGGCTCTGAACTTTCCTCAGCTCCACTCCAGATCTCTGGTTCCTTTGGGAGTCCTACATCTTCCAGAGAGGGGAGCTCACTCATGTCATCCTCATCGGTGTCGCCATTAATTATCTCTACATCCTCGCCGCTGTCCAGGAGAGAGGCTTTTGCGTAGATTGGAGGCTTCCCTGAGGTCAGGGTGACACCCTGCTTGTTCCCCTGGGTCTGTGACGTTGCATCTCCAGCTGCTCCCTGAGAATCCCAGACCAACTCCTCCATTTTGCCTCAGAAACTGCAAGAGAGAAAAACAAATTAAAAATAAATTATTGTAACTGGCTCGGGATTCAGAATCAATAAGCTCCTGTGTCCCCATGGACTTGGAAAATCATCCAGGGTTCTCATTCCCAGCTGCTGTCCAGTGGCCCAGAGGAATGGACGATGGGGGACAGCACTGAGGAGAGGATGATGGTCAACGACGATGCTCCTACAGTCGAATAGCATGCCAGACTCTCAAATGAAGATTTGGTAACTTGGCTCCTGGTTACCAGAGGGGAGCATGTATCAATAAACTGCACCCCAGCAAACATCATCACCTTCAGGGAAGGAGGAACAGTCAGAGAGACTGTCTGGTTAGTTACTGCATGGCTGACGACTACAGGAGGCACCGGCCCTTTGCCTGCACTGAGCAGCTGAGGCCACTTTGCAACATTGGAGGCCTCGACTCCATTAATCTCTACACATATAGTAAACCAACAGATTCACTGTAGTAAATTCAAACACAGACTGGAACAGGCAACAGCACTGAACTCAAAGAGCAATTCATTGGCTGAAAGGCCCTCATCACCCCCCCCTCCCCCATTTACACTCTCTCTTTCCCTCTCTCACGCACCCCCTCCCCCCATTTACAGTCTCTCCCACCCCCCCCCCAATTTACACCCTCTCCCTTTCCCCCCATTTACACACTCTTTCCTCTACCCCCATTTACACACTCTCCACCCCCCCCAATTTACACCCTCTCCCTTTCCCCCCATTTACACACTCTTTCCCCTCCCCCATTTACACACTCTTTCCTCTACCCCCATTTACACACTTTCCTCTACCCCCATTTACACACTTTCCTCTACCCCCATTTACACACTTTCCTCTACCCCCATTTACACACTTTCCTCTACCCCCATTTACACACTTTCCTCTACCCCCATTTACACACTTTCCTCTACCCCCATTTACACACTTTCCTCTACCCCCATTTACACACTTTCCTCTACCCCCATTTACACACTTTCCTCTACCCCCATTTACACACTTTCCTTTACCCCCATTTACACACTTTCCTTTACCCCCATTTACACACTCTCCACCCCCATTTACACACTCTCCACCCCCATTTACACACTCTCCACCCCCATTTACACACTCTCCACCCCCATTTACACACTCTCCACCCCCATTTACACACTCCCCCCATCCCATTTACACACTCCCCCCCCATCCCATTTACACACTCCCCCCCCATCCCATTTACACACTCCCCCCCCATCCCATTTACACACTCCCCCCCCATCCCATTTACACACTCCCCCCCATCCCATTTACACACTCCCCCCCATCCCATTTACACACTCCCCCCCATCCCATTTACACACTCCCCCCCATTTACACACTCCCCCCCCATTTACACACTCCCCCCCCATTTACACACTCCCTCCCCCATTTACACACTCCCTCCCCCATTTACACACTCCCCCCCCCCCTTTACACTCTTTCCTCCCCCCCCCATTTACACTCTTTCCTCCCCCCCCCCCATTTACACTCTTTCCTCCCCCCTCCCATTTACACTCTTTCCTCCCCCCCCATTTACACTCTTTCCTCCTCCCCCCCCATTTACACTCTTTCCTCCTCCCCCCCATTTACACTCTTTCCTCCTCCCCCCCCCATTTACACTCTTTCCTCCTCCCCCCCCCCCATTTACACTCTTTCCTCCTCCCCCCCCCCATTTACACTCTTTCCTCCTCCCCCCCCCCATTTACACTCTTTCCTCCTCCTCCCCCCATTTACACTCTTTCCTCCTCCCCCCCCCATTTACACTCTTTCCTCCTCCCCCCCCATTTACACTCTTTCCTCCTCCCCCCCCCATTTACACTCTTTCCTCCTCCCCCCCCCATTTACACTCTTTCCTCCTCCCCCCCCCCATTTACACTCTTTCCTCCTCCCCCCCCCCCATTTACACTCTTTCCTCCTCCCCCCCCCCATTTACACTCTTTCCTCCTCCCCCCCCCCCCATTTACACTCTTTCCTCCTCCCCCCCCCCCCATTTACACTCTTTCCTCCTCCCCCCCCCCATTTACACTCTTTCCTCCTCCCCCCCCCCATTTACACTCTTTCCTCCTCCCCCCCCCATTTACACTCTTTCCTCCTCCCCCCCCCATTTACACTCTTTCCTCCTCCCCCCCCATTTACACTCTTTCCTCCTCCCCCCCCCCCATTTACACTCTTTCCTCCTCCCCCCCCCATTTACACTCTTTCCTCCTCCCCCCCCCATTTACACTCTTTCCTCCCCCCCCCATTTACACTCTTTCCTCCCCCCCCCCCCACCATTTACACTCTTTCCTCCCCCCCCCCACCATTTACACTCTTTCCTCCTCCCCCCCCATTTACACTCTTTCCTCCCCCCCCCCCCCATTTACACTCTTTCCTCCCCCCCCCCATTTACACTCTTTCCTCCCCCCCCCCCCATTTACACTCTTTCCTCCCCCCCCCCCCCATTTACACTCTTTCCTCCCCCCCCCCATTTACACTCTTTCCTCCCCCCCCCCCATTTACACTCTTTCCTCCCCCCCCCCCATTTACACTCTTTCCTCCCCCCCCCCCATTTACACTCTTTCCTCCCCCCCCCCCATTTACACTCTTTCCTTCCTCCCCCCCCATTACACTCTTTCCTCCTCCCCCCATTTACACTCTTTCCTCCCTCCCCCCATTTACACTCTTTCCTCCCCCCCCCCCACCATTTACACTCTTTCCTCCCCCCCCCCACCATTTACACTCTTTCCTCCTCCCCCCCCATTTACACTCTTTCCTCCCCCCCCCCCCCATTTACACTCTTTCCTTCCTCCCCCCCCATTACACTCTTTCCTCCTCCCCCCATTTACACTCTTTCCTCCCTCCCCCCATTTACACTCTTTCCTCCCCCCCCCCCATTTACACTCTTTCCTCCCCCCCCCCCATTTACACTCTTTCCTCCCCCCCCCCCATTTACACTCTTTCCTCCCCCCCCCCATTTACACTCTTTCCTCCCCCCCCCCCATTTACACTCTTTCCTCCACCCCCCCCTATTACACTCTTTCCTCCCCCCCCCATTTACACTCTTTCCTCCCTCCCCCCATTTACACTCTTTCCTCCTCCCCCCACCCAATTTACACTCTTTCTCTCTACCCCCTCCCCTCCATTTAAACACTCCCTCTCTCTCCCAACCACTTACATTCTCTTTCTCGCTTTCCCACCTTGTTCCTTATTTCCGGTTTTCACCCACAAGCCCCGCCCTCGCCACTCCAATGGTCGGAAGCCCTCAGCTCCATGTGTTCATTGGATGCTCCACACGTCAATCATATTCACTTCCGCTTCCTCTACGCCTCAGACATCAAACTCCATCATTTTAAGGAACACCCACCAAGTTACCCGAGCACCCACTCAAATCAAACAGCACCCACCCAGTTACCCCAGCACCCATCCAAGTCCACCAGCACCCACTCAAATCCACCAGCACACACCCAGTTACCCCGGCACCCACTCAAATCAAACAGCACCCACTTAAATCCACCAGCACCCACCCAGTTACCCCAGCACCCACTAAAATCCATCAGCACCCACCCAGTTACCTCAGCATCCATCCAAGTCCACCAGCACCCACTCAAATCCACCAGCACACACCCAGTTACCCCGGCACCCACTCAAATCAAACAGCACCCACTTAAATCCACCAGCACCCACCCAGTTACCCCAGCACCCACTAAAATCCATCAGCACCCACCCAGTTACCTCAGCATCCATCCAAGTCCACCAGCACCCACTCAAATCCACCAGCACACACCCAGTTACCCCGGCACCCACTCAAATCAAACAGCACCCACTTAAATCCACCAGCACCCACCCAGTTACCCCAGCACCCACTCAAATCCATCAGCACCCACCCAGTTACCCCAGCACCCACTCAAATCAAACAGCACCCAACCAGTTAACCCAGCACCCACACAAATCCACCATCGCCCACCCAGTTACACCAGCAGCTACTTCGTTACCCCAGCACCCACTAGAATCCATCAGCACCCACCCAGTTACCCCAGCACCCACTAAAATCCATCAGCATCCACCCAGTTACCCCAGCACCCACTCAAATCAAACAGCACCCACTTAAATCAAACAGCATCCACCCAGTTACCCCAGCACCCACTCAAATCCATCAGCATCCACCCAGTTACCCCAGCACCCACTCAAATCCATCAGCACCCACCCAGTTAACCCAGTACCCACACAAATCCACCATCGCCCACCCAGTTACACCAGCAGCTACTTCGTTACCCCAGCACCCACTAAAATCCATCAGCACCCACCCAGTTACCCCAGCACCCATCCAAGTCCACCAGCACCCACTCAAATCCACCAGCACACACCCAGTTATTACAGCACCCAATCAAATCAAACAGCACCCACTTAAACCCACCAGCACCCACCCAGTTACCCCAGCACCCACTCAAATCAAACAGCACCCACTTAAATCAAACAGCATCCACCCAGTTACCCCAGCACCCACTCAAATCCATCAGTACCCACCCAGTTACCCCAGCACCCACACAGATTCACCATCGCCCACCCAGTTACACCAGCAGCTACTTAGTTACCCCAGCACCCACTAAAATCCATCAGCACCCACCCAGTTACCCCAGCACCCATCCAAATCCACCAGCACCCACCCAGTGAACGCAGCAACCACTCAAATCCACCAGCACACACCCAGTTACCCGAGCACCCATCCAAATCCACCAGCACCCAGCCAGTGAACGCAGCACCCATACAAATCCACCAGCACCCACCCAGTGAACGCAGCACCCACTCAAATCCTCCGGCACCCACCCAGTTACCCCAGCACCCACTCAAATTCACCAGATTCCACTCAAATCCACCAACACCCAATCAAATCCACCAGCACCCACCTAGTTACCTCAGCACCCACTCAAATCCTCCAGCACCCACTCAGTTACCCCAGCACCCACTCAAATCCTCCGGCACCCGCTCAGTTACCCCAGCACCCACTCAAATCCACCAGCACCCACCCAGTGAACGCAGCAACCACTCAAATCCACCAGCTTCCACCTAGTTACCTCAGCACCCACTCAAATCCTCCGGCACCCACTCAGTTACCCCAGCACCCACTCCAATCCAGCAGCACCCACCCAGTTACCCCAGCACCCACTCAAATTCACCAGCTTCCACTCAAATCCACCAACACCCAATCAAATCCACCAGCACCCACCTAGTTACCTCAGCACCCACTCAAATCCTCCGGCACGCACTCAGTTACCCCAGCACCCACTCCAATCCAGCAGCACCCACCCAGATACCCCAGCAGCCACTCAAATCGAACACCACCCACACAGTTACCCCTGTACCCACTCAAATCAAACAGCACACACCCAGTTACACCAGCACCTACCCATATCCACCAGCACCAACCCAGTTAACCCAGCACCCGCTCAAATCCACCAACCCCCAACCAATTGTCCCAGCACCCACTCAAATCCAGCAGCACACACTCAGGTACACCAGCACCCATTCAAATCCACCAGCACCCACACAAATCCATCAGCACCCACTCAAATCCACCAGCACGCACTCAGTTACTCCAGCACCCGCACAAATCCACCATCGCCCACCCAGTTACACCAGCAGCTACTTAGCTACCCCAGCACCCACTAAAATCCATCAGCACCCACCTAGTTACCCCAGCACCCGTCCAAGTCCACCAGCACCCACTCAAATCCACCAGCATCCACCCAGTTACCCCAGCACCCACTCAAATCAAACAGCACCCAACCAGTTACCTCAGCACCCACACAAATCCACCATCGCCCACCCAGTTACACCAGCAGCTACTTAGTTACCCCAGCACCCACTAAAATCCTCAGCACCCACCCAGTTACCCCAGCACCCATCCAGGTCTACCAGCACCCACTCAAATCCACCAGCATCCACCCAGTTACCCCAGCACCCACTCAAATCAAACAGCACCCACTTAAATCCACCAGCATCCACCCAGTTACCCCAGCACCCACTCAAATCCACCATCGCCCACCCAGTTACACCAGCAGCTACTTAGTTACCCCAGCACCCACTAAAATCCATCAGCACACACCCAGTTATCCCAGCAGCCACTCAAATCAAACAGCACCCACTTAAATCCACCAGCATCCACCCAGTTACCTCAGCACCCACTCAAAACCATCAGCACCCACCCAGTTACCCCAGCACCCACTCAAATCCATCAGCACCCACCCAGTTACCCCAGCACCCACTCAAATCAAACAGCACCCAACCAGTTAACCCAGCACCCACACAAATCCACCATCGCCCACCCAGTTATACCAGCAGCTACTTAGTTACCCCAGCACCCACTAAAATCCATCAGCACCCACCCAGTTACCCCAGCCCCCATCCAAGTCCACCAGCACCTACTCAAATCCACCAGCACACACCCAGTTATCACAGCACCCACTCAAATCAAACAGCACCCACTTAAATCAAACAGCATCCACCCAGTTACCCCAGCACCCACACAAATCCATCAGCACCCACCCAGTTACCCCAGCATCCACTCAAATCCACCAGCACACACCCAGTTATCACAGCACCCACTCAAATCAAACAGCACCCACTTAAACCCACCAGCACCCACCCAGTTACCCCAGCACCCACTCAAGTCATACAGCACCCACTTAAATCCATCAGCACCCACCCAGTTACACAAGCACCCACTCAAATCCATCAGCACCCACCCAGTTACCCCAGCACCCACTCAAATCAAACAGCACCCAACCAGTTACCCCAGCACCCACACAAATCCACCATCGCCCACCCAGTTACACCAGCAGCTACTTAGTTACCCCAGCACCCACTAAAATCCATCAGCACCCACCCAGTTACCCCAGCACCCATCCAAATCCACCAGCACCCACCCAGTGAACGCAGCAACCACTCAAATCCACCAGCACACACCCAGTTACCCGAGCACCCATCCAAATCCACCAGCACCCACTCAAATCCACCAGCACCCACCCAGTGAACGCAGCAACCACTCAAACCCACCAGCACACACCCAGTTACCCGAGCACCCATCCAAATCCACCAGCACCCAGCCAGTGAACGCAGCACCCATCCAAATCCACCAGCACCCACCCAGTGAACGCAGCACCCACTCAAATCCTCCGGCACCCACCCAGTTACCCCAGCACCCACTCAAATTCACCAGATTCCACTCAAATCCACCAACACCCAATCAAATCCACCAGCACCCACCTAGTTACCTCAGCACCCACTCAAATCCTCCAGCACCCACTCAGTTACCCCAGCACCCACTCAAATCCACCAGCACCCACCCAGTGAACGCAGCAACCACTCAAATCCACCAGCACACACCCAGTTACCCGAGCACCCATCCAAATCCACCAGCACCCAGCCAGTGAACGCAGCACCCATACAAATCCACCAGCACCCACCCAGTGAACGCAGCACCCACTCAAATCCTCCGGCACCCACCCAGTTACCCCAGCACCCACTCAAATTCACCAGATTCCACTCAAATCCACCAACACCCAATCAAATCCACCAGCACCCACCTAGTTACCTCAGCACCCACTCAAATCCTCCAGCACCCACTCAGTTACCCCAGCACCCACTCAAATCCTCCGGCACCCGCTCAGTTACCCCAGCACCCACTCAAATCCACCAGCACCCACCCAGTGAACGCAGCAACCACTCAAATCCACCAGCTTCCACCTAGTTACCTCAGCACCCACTCAAATCCTCCGGCACCCACTCAGTTACCCCAGCACCCACTCCAATCCAGCAGCACCCACCCAGTTACCCCAGCACCCACTCAAATTCACCAGCTTCCACTCAAATCCACCAACACCCAATCAAATCCACCAGCACCCACCTAGTTACCTCAGCACCCACTCAAATCCTCCGGCACGCACTCAGTTACCCCAGCACCCACTCCAATCCAGCAGCACCCACCCAGATACCCCAGCAGCCACTCAAATCGAACACCACCCACACAGTTACCCCTGTACCCACTCAAATCAAACAGCACACACCCAGTTACACCAGCACCTACCCATATCCACCAGCACCAACCCAGTTAACCCAGCACCCGCTCAAATCCACCAACCCCCAACCAATTGTCCCAGCACCCACTCAAATCCAGCAGCACACACTCAGGTACACCAGCACCCATTCAAATCCACCAGCACCCACACAAATCCATCAGCACCCACTCAAATCCACCAGCACGCACTCAGTTACTCCAGCACCCGCACAAATCCACCATCGCCCACCCAGTTACACCAGCAGCTACTTAGCTACCCCAGCACCCACTAAAATCCATCAGCACCCACCTAGTTACCCCAGCACCCGTCCAAGTCCACCAGCACCCACTCAAATCCACCAGCATCCACCCAGTTACCCCAGCACCCACTCAAATCAAACAGCACCCAACCAGTTACCTCAGCACCCACACAAATCCACCATCGCCCACCCAGTTACACCAGCAGCTACTTAGTTACCCCAGCACCCACTAAAATCCTCAGCACCCACCCAGTTACCCCAGCACCCATCCAGGTCTACCAGCACCCACTCAAATCCACCAGCATCCACCCAGTTACCCCAGCACCCACTCAAATCAAACAGCACCCACTTAAATCCACCAGCATCCACCCAGTTACCCCAGCACCCACTCAAATCCACCATCGCCCACCCAGTTACACCAGCAGCTACTTAGTTACCCCAGCACCCACTAAAATCCATCAGCACACACCCAGTTATCCCAGCAGCCACTCAAATCAAACAGCACCCACTTAAATCCACCAGCATCCACCCAGTTACCTCAGCACCCACTCAAAACCATCAGCACCCACCCAGTTACCCCAGCACCCACTCAAATCCATCAGCACCCACCCAGTTACCCCAGCACCCACTCAAATCAAACAGCACCCAACCAGTTAACCCAGCACCCACACAAATCCACCATCGCCCACCCAGTTATACCAGCAGCTACTTAGTTACCCCAGCACCCACTAAAATCCATCAGCACCCACCCAGTTACCCCAGCCCCCATCCAAGTCCACCAGCACCTACTCAAATCCACCAGCACACACCCAGTTATCACAGCACCCACTCAAATCAAACAGCACCCACTTAAATCAAACAGCATCCACCCAGTTACCCCAGCACCCACACAAATCCATCAGCACCCACCCAGTTACCCCAGCATCCACTCAAATCCACCAGCACACACCCAGTTATCACAGCACCCACTCAAATCAAACAGCACCCACTTAAACCCACCAGCACCCACCCAGTTACCCCAGCACCCACTCAAGTCATACAGCACCCACTTAAATCCATCAGCACCCACCCAGTTACACAAGCACCCACTCAAATCCATCAGCACCCACCCAGTTACCCCAGCACCCACTCAAATCAAACAGCACCCAACCAGTTACCCCAGCACCCACACAAATCCACCATCGCCCACCCAGTTACACCAGCAGCTACTTAGTTACCCCAGCACCCACTAAAATCCTCAGCACCCACCCAGTTACCCCAGCACCCATCCAGGTCCACCAGCACCCACTCAAATCCACCAGCATCCACCCAGTTACCCCAGCACCCACTCAAATCAAACAGCACCCACTTAAATCCACCAGCATCCACCCAGTTACCCCAGCACCCACTCAAATCCACCATCGTCCACCCAGTTACACCAGCAGCTACTTAGTTACCCCAGCACCCACTAAAATCCATCAGCACACACCCAGTTATCCCAGCAGCCACTCAAATCAAACAGCACCCACTTAAATCCACCAGCATCCACCCAGTTACCTCAGCACCCACTCAAAACCATCAGCACCCACCCAGTTACCCCAGCACCCACTCAAATCCATCAGCACCCACCCAGTTACCCCAGCACCCACTCAAATCAAACAGCACCCAACCAGTTAACCCAGCACCCACACAAATCCACCATCGCCCACCCTGTTACACCAGCAGCTACTTAGTTACCCCAGCACCCACTAAAATCCATCAGCACCCACCCAGTTACCCCAGCCCCCATCCAAGTCCACCAGCACCCACTCAAATCCACCAGCACACACCCAGTTATCACAGCACCCACTCAAATCAAACAGCACCCACTTAAACCCACCAGCACACACCCAGTTACCCCAGCACCCACTCAAATCAAACAGTACCCACTTAAATCAAACAGCATCCACCCAGTTACCCCAGCACCCACACAAATCCATCAGCACCCACCCAGTTACCCCAGCATCCACTCAAATCCACCATAGCCCACCCAGTTACACCAGCAGCTACTTAGTTACCCCAGCACCCACTAAAATCCATCAGCACCCATCCAGTTACCCCAGCACCCACTCAAATCAAACAGCACCCACTTATATCCACCAGCACCCACCCAGTTACCCAGCACCCACTCAAATCAAACAGCACCCACTTAAATCCACCAGCATCCACCCAGTTACCCCAGCACCCACTCAAAACCATCAGCATCCACCCAGTTACCCCAGCACCCACTCAAATCAAACAGCACCCAACCAGTTACCCCAGCACACACACAAATCCACCATCGCCCACCCAGTTACACCAGCAGCTACTTAGTTACCCCAGCACCCACTAAAATACATCAGCACCCACCCAGTTACCCCAGCACCCATCCATGTCCACCAGCACCCACTCAAATCAAACAGCACCCACTTATATCCACCAGCACCCACCCAGTTACCCCAGCAGCCACTCAAATCAAACAGCACCCACTTAAATCCACCAGCATCCACCCAGTTACCCCAGCACCCACTCAAATCAAACAGCATCCAACCAGTTACCCCAGCACCCACACAAATCTACCATCGCCCACCCAGTTACACCAGCAGCTATTTAATTACCCCAGCACCCACTAAAATCCATCAGCACCCACCCAGTTACCCCAGCACCCATCCATGTCCACCAGCACCCACTCAAATCCACCAGCACACACCCAGTTATCACAGCACCCACTCAAATCAAACAGCACCCACTTAAATCCACCAGCACCCACCCAGTTACCCCAGCACCCACTCAAATCAAACAGCACCCACCCTGTTACCCCAGCACCCACTCAAATCAAACAGCACCCAACCAGTTACCCCAGCACCCACACAAATCAAACAGCACCCAACCAGTTACTCCAGCACCCACACACATCCACCATCGCCCACCCAGTTACACCAGCAGCTACTTAGTTACCCCAGCACCCACTAAAATCCATCAGCACCCACCCAGTTACCCCAGCACCCATCCAAGTCCACCAGCACCCACTCAAATCCACCAGCACACACCCAGTTATCCCAGCACCCACTCAAATCAAACAGCACCCACCCAGTTACCACAGCAAACACTCAAATCAAACAGCACCCACCCTGTTACCCCAGCACCCACTCAAATCAAACAGCACCCAACCAGTTACCCCAGCACCCACACAAATCAAACAGCACCCAACCAGTTACTCCAGCACCCACACACATCCACCATCGCCCACCCAGTTACACCAGCAGCTACTTAGTTACCCCAGCACCCACTAAAATCCATCAGCACCCACCCAGTTACCCCAGCACCCATCCAAGTCCACCAGCACCCACTCAAATCCACCAGCACCCACCCAGTTATCCCAACACCCACTAAAATCAAACAGCATCCACCCAGTTACCCCAACACCCACTCAAATGAAACAGCACCCATCCAGTTACCCCAGCACCCACTCAAATCCAACAGTACCGAACCAGTTACCCCAGCACCCACTAAAATCCACCATCGCCCACCCAGTTACCATAGCACCCACTCAAATCCACCAGCACCCACTCAGTTACCCCAGCACCCACTCTGTTAACCCGGCACCCACCCAACTCCATCAGCACCCACTCAAATCTACCAGTACACACCCAGTTACCCCAGCACCCACTCATACCCACCATCACCCAACCAGTTACTCCAGTGCCTACTTAGTTCCCAGAGCACCCACTCAAATGCACCAGCACCCTCCCAGTTACCCCAGCACCCACTCAAATCCACCATCACCCACTCAGTTACCCCAGCACTGACCGAGTTAGCCCAGCACCCACTCAGTTACCCCAGTTCCCTCTCAAATCCACCAGCTCGCACCCAGTTACCCCATCACCCACTCACCTACCCCAGCACCCACCCAGTTACCCCAGAACCCACTCACCTACCCCAGCACCCACCCAGTTACCCCAGAACCCACTCACCTACCCTGCACCTGCCCGTTACCCGAGCACCCACTCACTTACCCTAGCACCCATCCAGTTACCCAGCACCCACTCAGTTACCCCAGTTCCTTCTCAAATCCATCAGCACCCAATCAAACATAACAGCACCCACTTAAATGCACCAGCACCCATTTGAATATTCCAGCACCCACCCAAATCCACCCGCAGCCATTAGACTGGGTCCCACACATACCCAAATACTCATCAAAATCTCAAATCACCCACCATGAACCTGCAGCTACCACCCCACCCATCCAGACACTGCCCCGATCTCCTGCAATCTCTGGCACTCTGCCCTCTGTAGTCCCTAGAGCCCCTGTTTGTTTGAGTGTAGCACCTGGATGGGCTGAATTCATACTCTGCTGTATAAGCTCTGTCCATCTAACCTTGTGTTCTGCCACTGGGACATGTCTTATCTCAAATTGCAGGTATGAAGATGTTGAACCAATCACGAGGGGAAGATTAACTGAGGTGGTTTCCCCTGGCCTGCTTTATGTTTTGCTTTTATCTCCAGGGTAACTTCTCCAAGGTGGGCTGTAACCAGGGTTAAAGAGTTCCCCCTATTCTTTACAATGCAAGAGAGGTGGGACACTCTTACCCATCAGGCACGGGTCCCCCACTGGATGTCAAGCCTGTATTTAGAGACCATATTCTAGTTTCTATGTGGCAGCACTGTGAGACGTCAGACATTGCCATCCAGACTTCATGCTTTACATAAAACACTGACAAATCACAACTTGATCAGATGAAGAAAAAAGGGAATGAAGGCATAAGGGAACACGGTGGGTAAATGTGATTAGGACTCTTTGTTTATGTAGAGAGTAAACACCAACAGGGACTGGATGGGTGGAATGGCCTGTTACTGTGTTGTAATTTCAGTGTATTTCTGCACATTTCATTTCCTGCTGTTCCTTCTATGCAGCAATCTCAGAACTCTTGCACTTCTCAACCCCACCTCGCTCCAGACCTCTTCAATTGTGAATCTTTGGAATTCTCTATCCTAGAGGGTTGTGGATGCTTCATCATTGAGTATATTCAAGGTTGAGATTGATAGCTTTTTGGTCTATCAGGGAATCAAGGATTATAGGAGCGGGCAGGAAGGTGGAGTTGAGGTAGGAGATCAACCATGATCTTATTGAATGGAGGAGCAGGGTCAAGGGGCCGTATGGCCTACTCCTGCTCCTATTTCTTATCATCTTATGCTCTTACGGAGGGTTCGTCCTTCTCGTAGAGACTGTGTTTATCAATGAAAAATATCTTTGTTGAGAATTATGAATTATCTTAACCTATTTTCCCAGTCTACTTTAGCCAACTCTGTCTTCATTCCCAACTCTGTTTTCATTCCTTTGTAACAGCCTTTATTTAAGTTTAAGACACTAGTTTCAGACGCAAGTTTCTCACCCTCAAACTGCATGTGAAATTCTATCATGTTTTGATCACTCTTCCCAAGAGGATCCTTTATTAAGAGATCATTAATGAATCTTGTCTCAGTACACATTACCAGATCTAAAATAACCTGTTCCCTAGTTGGTTCCATAACATATTGTTCGAAGAAACTGTTCCAAATACACTCTATGAACACATCCTCAAAGCTACCTTTGCCTGTTTGATTTGTCTAATCTATATAAAGATTAATGTCGTCCATGGTTATTGCAGTACCTGTCTTATAAGCCCCATTATTTTTTGATTTCTGCTTTGTCCTACAGTGAAGCTGCTGTTAGGGGGCCTATAGACTTCTTTCCCTTGCTATTTCTTATCTCCACCCAAACTACTACTACACGATGATCTCCTGAGCCAAGATCATTTCTCACTTCTGTACTGATCTCATCCTTTATTAACAGAGCAACCCCACTTTCCTTTTCTTTCTGTCTATCCTTCCGAAATGTCAAGCACCCCTGAATATTTAGTTCCCAGCCTTGGTCACTTTGCAACTATGTTTCTGTAACGGCTATCAGATCATAGCCATTTATTTCTATTTATGCCCTCAATTCATCTATCTTTACAAATGCTGCGTGCATTCAGATAAAGCGCCCTTAATTTTGTCTTTTTACCATTTTTCCCTACTCTGACCCCAGTTGCTGGTGCACTCTTAATGTTTGTACGCTCTGTCCCTTCCTGTCACATTCTGGTTATCATCGTTAGTATAATGATAGTTGATTCTATGGTTAGAGAGACAGATAGGCGTTTCTGTGGTTGCAGACATGATTCCAGGATGGTATGTTGCCTCCCTAGTGCAAGGGTCATGGATATCACTGAGAGGCTACAGAGCATTCTGGAGGGTTAGGGTGAACAGCCGGAGGTCGTGGTCCACATTGGTACCAACAATATAGCAAGAAAGAGGGATAGGGTCCTGCAGGCTGAGATTAGGAAGTTAGGAAAGAGATTAGCAAGCAGGACCACAAGGGTGGTACTCTCCGGATTACTCCCAAGGCCACATGCTAGTGAGTATAGTAATAGGAAAATACACCGGATGAATGCGTGGCTGGAGAGATGGTGCAGGAGGGAGGGCTTCAGATTTCTGGGGCATTGGGACCAGTTCTGGGGAAGGTGGGACCTGTACAAGCCAAACAGTCTTCACCTGAACAGGACTGGGACAAATATCCTTGCAGGAAGGTTTGCTAGTGCTGTTGGGGATAGTTTAAACTAGATTGGCAGGGGGATGGGAACCTGAGCATGTTTTAGATTGGACAATTTCAGGGCAGAAAGTTAGCAAAATTAGCGAGTGACTCTGAAAGACAGAAAAAGCAAAGTTTAAAAAGTGTGCAACACAGGAATTTGGCAGTGTTAAAGGGTATTTATTTAAATGCAAGGAGTATAGCAAATAAAGCTGATGAGCTGAGGGCACAGATAGACACATGGCAGCATGATATTGTTGCTGTAACGGAAACTTGGCTTAAAGAGGGGCAAAAATGGCAACTCAACATCCCTGGATATAGAGTTTTCAGGTGTGATAGAGAGGGAGATAAAAAAGGAGGGGTGTAACATTTCTTCTTTGGCCTCCTTATCTCGAGAGACAATGGGAAAGCGCCTGGAGGTGGTCAGTGGTGTGTGGAGCAGCGCCTGGAGTGGCTACAAAGGCCAATTCTAGGGGTGTAACATTATTAGTTAAGGAAGCAATAAGAGCTTTGAGGAGGGATGATACGCTAAATGAATCATCAAACGAGGCCATATCGGTGGAGCTCAGAAATAAAAAGGGGGCAGCTACATTACTGGAAGTGTACTATAGACCCCCAAATAGTGAGAGGAAGATACAGGAACAATATGTAGGCAGATTTCTGAGTGCAAAAACTTTAAGGCAATAATAGTTGGGGATTTCAACTGCCCCAATATCAACTGGGATGCAAACAGTGTGAAGGGCACAGAGGGGATAAAATTCTTGAACTGCATTCAAGAGAACTTTTTTAGCAGCACGTAACAATTTTTTTCCCCAAAAAATATACTTTATTCATAAAATCTGTTTAAAAAAAAATTACCAAACAGTTCAAAACAGCATCAAGTTGATATTCCAGAAAGTGCAAAAGAAATCAGTTTTCTTCAATACAGGAGTGAGTTGCCTCACAACCCTTCCATTCCATTTCACATGCCATATACATTTTACAGCAAAACCATATTTGGTGTATACAGCCAAAGGGGTTTTCCATGGTTCCAGCCCCTCAGTTCTCTATGGCGGGAGGACCTTACACTGTGGTCTTTCCCCATTGAGCCTTTGCTGCGGCTGCCCCAAGCTTTAGTGCGTCCCTCAGCACATAGTCCTGGACCTTGGAATGTGCCAGTCTGCAACACTTGGTGGTGGACAACACTTTGCGCTGGAAGACCAGTAAGTTTCGGGCAGACCAAAGGGCGTCTTTCACCGAATTGAAAGTCCTCCAGCAGCAGTTGATGTTTATCTCGGTGTGCATTCCTGGGAACAGCCTGTAGAGCACAGACTCCTGTGTTACAGAGCTGCTTGGGATGAACCTCGACAAAAAACACTGCATCTCTTTCCACACCTGCTTTGCAAAGACGAATTCCAGAAGGAAGTGGGCAACTGTCTCTTCCTCACCACAGCCACCTCGAGGGCAGCATGTGGAGGGGGTGAGACTCCGGGCGTGCAGGAAGGATCTGATGGGGAGGGCTCTTCTCACCACCAGCCAAGCTACGTCTTGGTGCTTGTTTGAAAGTTTTGGTGATGAGGCATTCTGCCAAATGAGAAGGGCGTAGTTCTAGATTTAGTCTTTGGTAATGAAGCTGGGCAAGTGCAGGAAGTAACAGTGGGTGACCATTTTGGAGATACTGACCATAATACAGTTAGTTTTAGCATAATCATGGAAAAGAACAAAGATAAAACAGGAACGAAGGTTCTAAATTGGGGGAAGGCAAATTTTATGAAACTGAGAGGTGACCTGGCGAAAGTGGACTGGATACAGCTACTGGAAGTAAAGTCAGTGGCAAACCAGTGGAAGGCATTCAAGAGCAAGATACTACAGGCACAGTGTAGGCATGTCCCCACAAAGATTAAAGTTGGTACTACCAAATCTAGAGCCCCCTGGTTATCTAAATGCTTGCAGGGTAAGTTAAAACAAAAAAAAAGCTTATGAAAATCACAAATATCTTAATATAGAAAGCTTAGAGGAGTATAGAAAGTGCAGGGGTGAAGTAAAAAAGGAAATTAGAAAAGAGAGGACATGAAAAATTATTGGCAGGTAAAATCAAGGAAAACCCGAAGATGTTTTATCAATACATTAAGAGCACGATGATAACTAAGGAAAGGGTACGGCCTATCAGAGATGTACAAGGAACTTATGCATGGATGCAGAAGATGTGGACAGGGTTCTTCATGAGTTTTTTGTCTCTGTCTTCACAAAGGAGAGGGTTGATGCAAACATTGTAGTTAAAGAGGAGGATTGTAAAATATTAGATGAGATAAGCATAATGAGAGAGGAAGTGCTTGAGGGTCCGACATCCTTGAAAGTGGATAAATCGCCAGGACCGGATGGATTGCATCCAAAGTTATTAAAGAAGTCAGGGAGGAAATAGTAGATGCGCTGAGGATCATCTTCAAATCCTCACTAGATATAGGCGAGGTACCAGACGATTAGAGGTCTGCGAACGTTGTACCATTGTTTAAAAAGGGTGCGAGGGATAAGCCAGGTAATTATAGGCCAGTCAGTCTGACCTCGGTGGTGGGTAAATTGTTAGAATCTATTCTGAGGGATAGGATAAACTATCACTTAGAAAGGCACGGCTTAATCAGGGATATTCAGCATGGATTTGTTAAGGGAAGGTCGTGTCTTACAAACTTAATTAAGTTTTTTGAGGAAGCAACAAGGAGGATTGATGAGGGTAGTGCAGTGAATGTGGTTTACATGGCTTTTAGTAAGGCATTTGACAAGGTCCTGCATGGCAGACTGGTCAGTAAAATGAAAGCCCACGGGATACAGGGGAATATGGCAGCTTGGATCCAGAATTGGCTCAGTGACAGGAAACAAAGGGTAGTAGTCAAAGGATGTTTTTGTGGATGGAAAATAGTTTCCAGTGGTGTTCCACAGGGCTCAGTGTTGGATCCCTTACTGTTTGTGGTATATATTAATGATTTGGACTTAAATGTAGGAGGGATGATTGGGAAATTTGCTGATGACACAAATATTGGCCGTGTAGTTGATAGTGAGGAGGAAAGCCGTGACTCCAGAATGATATCAATGGTTTAGTTGAGTGGGCAGAAAAGTGGCAGACGGAACTTAATCCAGAGAAGTGTGCGGTATTGCATTTGGGGAGGGCAAATAAAGCGAGGGAATACATAATAAATGGGAGGATATTGAGAAGGGTTGAAGAAGTGAGAGACCTTAGAGTCCACAGGTCCCTGAAGGTGGCAGGACAGGTATATAGAGTGGTGAAGGCATATGGATTGCTTTCCTTTATTGGCAGAGGTGTAGAATACAAAAGCAGTGATGTGATGCTGGAATTGTATAGAACGCTGGTTAGGCCACAGCTGGAGTATTGCGTGCAGTTCTGGTCACCACATTACAGAAAGGACATAATTGCTCTGGAGAGAGTATAGAGGAGATTTACAAGAATGTTGCCAGAGCTTGAAGGTTGTAGCTATGAAGAAAGATTGGATAGGCTAGGGTTGTTTTCCCTGGAACTGAGGAGGCTGAGGGGTGACTTGATTGAGGTGTACAAAATTATGAGGGACCTCACAGGAAAGACAGGAAGGATCTGTTTCCCCTGGCAGGGAGGTCAGTTACCAGGGGACACAGATTTAAGGTGATTGGTAGAAGGATTAGAGGAGACATGAGGGAAACTTTTTCACCCAGAGGGTGGTGGGTGTCTGGAATTTGTTGCCAGGAACGATGGTGGAGGCAGAAACCCTCAATTATTTTAATGGTACTTGGACATGTACCTGAGTTGCTGTAACCTGCGGGGCTATGAACCAGGTGCTGGAAGGTAGGATTAGTTTGGGCAGCTAGTTTATTCAACCCGCACAGACACGATTGGCTGAATGGTCTCCTTCTGTGCTGTAATTTTTCTAGGGTTCTATGTTCTATGGTATGGAATGCATTTGTCAAGTTTACATAGATAGTTTCTATGCTAAATAAGGATATAGAAATTGATAAGACGTGAATGGTGTCAAAAGATTTTTAATTTCACAGTGTATATTAATTAACTTCAACGATTTAAAAGGATCATATTCAAGCCTAGCTGTAATGAACTTTGGCCAGATATAGATGGCAGTGTCGTAACATTTTTAGTTCAGATTAATTTACTGTCCCAGAGCAGAACAGCCCCTGTAAAAGTGCTGTGCTGCGTTGGTGACTGACTTTTGATATACATTTTAAAAGTTTTCTGATCAGGTATAAAATAAAAATATTCAGAAGAGTTGATCGAGTCAGTGCATTAATAATAATTGTTGTTGTAAAGCCAGTGCATGTTTATGGTCGGAGTGCCTGGGCAACAGCCATGCCAGATTCCCCCCTCCCCCGCAATCTCAATTGCCCAGTTGGGAGGAGTTTGCATTAATAAAGTATTTGTGATTGACACTAAGCCACACATTGATGGGCTGTTGGTAACTGATGCACTGTTGCATAAAATGCAAATGATTAGTTGGTACCTGACAATTTGTGACAAGCATGGCAACTCATTGTTGATCAGCCGTTTTTTATATTTATTACCACCTCATACTTTCAATGAATTTTTGTGAATACCAATAAATGCTTCTGGTTAATAATTGACAGTCGCTATCTTGTATTTTATGTTGTTACTGCAGTTGGCCGTCGCCATGTTTGTTATGGGCTAATCCCAGCCCAGGACAGGCAAGTGATGCTCATTGGCCGGCGCCAACTTTGTGACGGGCGAAAGCCTGGTGCGGTGATTGGCTGGGCGCCATCTTTGTTGCTGGCGGTGTGTGTGTGTGGGACGCGGCGGTGATTGGCTGGGCGCCATCTTTGTTGCTGGCGGTGTGTGTGGTGCGCCGCCGTGTTTGGCTGTGCGCGGGGGGAGGGGAAGCGGCAGGAGGGAAGATGGCGGCGCTGAAGGAGGAGCAGAGCTATGGGCTCTCCTGTGGCAAACTCAGCTCGGGCAGCAATGTCTCGGTTCTTCACGTCAAACTCACCGACAGTGCGTTGCGGGCGCTCGAGGCTTACCAGAACTGCAAGGTAAAAAGTCTGTCCGTGTGTGTGGTGGTAGTGGGAGTAGAGCGGGCCCGAGCCCCACTGAGGTAAAGCCTGGGCTCGGAGCTGCGCTGTTCCGGGGCCCAGGACCCTCACTCGGAGGCCACGCCACCGGGGGCTGTTACCATGGCAGCGCCGGGTATATCCATCCATAATCATCCTCTCTCACCGTTATGGTAGCCCCTTCCTCAGTACCCCCCGGGTGCGGGGGTATCTGACTGAGAGAGGGGGAAATCCGAGAGCCAGACTCAGCCTCCGCTCCCCCCACCTCCCCTGTGGCCATATCGATGGGGCTGGAGAAGGGGCAGCTCTCGGGGTGTGGGGAGGTGGAGCTGTTTGCCCCTTTCTGTGTCAGTTGAAAGTCACCCAAAGTCTGTATCAGTAGAGTTAATAACTGGAAATACTCAGGTCAGGCAACATCTGGGGAGAGAGAAATAGAGTTAACGTTTCAGGTCAATGACCTTTCGTCAGTTCAAACTACAATCCTTCCATAATTCACACGCCCAGAACCTGCAGCACATAAAGGGATCTGACTGCAGGGTGTCTCTAACCAGTGACAAATCCTTGTTTGAAATTGTTGCTGATACAATAATTTCCAATAACGATTTGGGAGGTGGGATCTCCCAGTATTTCTTTTTAACAGTTTATTTAATTGTGTATTTTTGGGATGCTTCTTTTGCTCAAAATATAAATACTTTTTCCCCTTTGAATTTGCATATGGGGATGGAAGTTGACTTGCGTGAATCAATCTCTGATGCTTCAGCAGTTTTGTGAGGGGAGGGGGGAATGGATTTGAAAGCCTGCAATTAGCAGTGGCTAGTCAAATTGTTTAATATGCTTTTCAGTGATGTTGGAATGTGTTTTAAAATTCCAATGGGATGGCTGCAGAGATGGGCAGTCCATGAAAAGGTGAATAGGATCGATGCTTTTAAGGGGAAACTAGATAAACATGAGGGAGAAAGGAATAGAAGGGTATGCTGAAAATTAGGTGAGGTGGGAGGAGGCTCATGTGGAGCATCAGTACCAGCACAGTTCTGTTAGCCAAATGGCCTGTTAATTCTATGTTTAAAGAAAAATGTGTTAAAAATTGACATAGAATTTTTCAGCACAGAAATAGGCCACTGGATCCAGTTGGTCCAAGCTCCACATAAGCCTCCATCCACATGTTTTTAGATGCTTGTTTCTAAAGAAATAAAGATGTGGTGCATTTAGAAACTTTTTGAAGTAGATCTATAACTGCTCCTCAGCGACACTCCTTTGGGAATCTTTAGGTTGTAAATTGTATTCATAAATGTGCTAAAGTTTTGTAGGCTGGGAAATCTGTCATTCTTTCAATTTATTTTCTGGGAAAGGTTGGGGTAGTTTGGGATTGGTCCTGGGAGCTATCTTTGTCCACTATTAATGGCCCAAGTCTGGACTGAGTCGTTCAGTTCAATTTCTGCTCTGCTGTTTAATCTGAGAGGCTTGGAGCAAGATTTCAGTGATGCTTCAAGAAGAATTTTTTTGTATTTGGCATTTACTGAAGGTTCTGAGATAGAACTAGAAAATGGATAAAAATGGGAGGAGGAAGCATGGAAGGGCTAAGAGTGAGTGGGCCAGTGGGATTAGTTTTGGTTTGCTCCAGTATAGGGTCAGCACAGACACAATGGGCTGAATGGACAGAAGGTTGCTGGAAAATTCTATTCTAGAGTTTTCGTGATTTACCCTACTCCCCCTCCTGACAAAGTAGCACCGATTGTTATTGTAATCAAATGTTTAAGAATCAGTATGACCTAACTGCCTCCTCCCAATTGTCTGTGTTTAAAGAAGCACTTGATGGGAAGCTGGACTTAAAAAGCGTTTGCTTAAATATCGGGCAGTAAGAATGTGGAAACACTGTTTGAGATTCAGTACTTCATGGGTTAAAAGCTCGATACTATAACACTACCCTTTGGGTTCTTAGTGATTTGACATTTCCACAGCAGTCTCGGAAATACTTCCATTTTGATAATCAGATGCTGGTACTGTTTGCATGGTCTTGTACTCCTGGTCATTTTCCATGTACAGAGGCCTTATAAACACTCCTATTCACCTAATTAGGTTGTCACATCAGCATCTGTTAGGATGCTGACTAGGTGATGTGTTTGTTCTGAAAATATGTGCTAGGAGAAGCAGGTGAGAGCATGTGCGAGAAATGCCCCAGGATTCCTCCTCATGCAGTTTTCCTTTATCATGTGGTTTACCCATTTAGCCGTTGATTGTAATGTTCTCCTGGGGTTGCAGCAGGAGTCAGGGTGTTGAGTATAGAGTGTATTTTCGAGTGAGACTCCCTCACTCCAGAACATTCCTCTAAAACATTCTATGATCACATTGGAAGGAGAGCTTTCACTAACAGCGTACCTGCATTCAGTGCTTTGTACTCAATCTATTCAAAAATTTGCTGAATTAGTCATCAATAGGGGTGCTGAGACTGACCTTGCCATCTTTGGGCCATGGATCTCACATTTGATTGGCAACTAGCATTGATAGTCTTTAGCTGGTACTTGTGTGGCACGAATGTTACACATCACTTGTCAGCCATGTTTGGGCATCATCCAGCATCTGCTGTGGACTGGCATGGGCTTTCATTATTGGAAGAGTTGTGAATACAGCTGAACACTGGAATTGTCATTAATCAGGCTGACCTTCTGGAGAGAATGTAATTGAAGCAGCTGGAGATGGGTGGGCTGAGGACACCACTCTGGGGAATCCCTGCAGCGATGTCTTCGGGCTGTGGTGAAAGAGCTCCAGTAAACATAAACATCTTCCTTTATTTTAAGTATGACCCCAGCCACTGGATGATTTTTACATTGATCCCAGTGTTGCTGGGGCTCCTTGGTGCCATAGTCAGTTGAATATAACCTTGGTGTCTCGGCCAGCTCTGGTATTTGTGTCTGGATCTAGGCCATAATGAGGCCTGGAGTTAAGTACATCTGGCAGATGTGAGAGGCTTGGAGGGCTTCAACTGGCTGGGATAGATTTATCTTGCTTTATGTAGGACGTAACCTAGGCAAACTTCTACATTGTCGGGTGGATGGGTGACATATCCTCACATCCTGGTACCTAATCCTGCTGAGTAAACCAGCCGAGTGTGTCAGCTTGGGTCAGTTGGGAGCATTTTCTATGTCCAAATGCTGTGGAAGTCTAACTTAAGCATATAATCGAGCTTACCACTCCATTGCTGAGAGATTGTTGTCATAATAAAGGCGATATCCTTTGGATCAAGCATAAATCAGAGGCTCATTGTCAGTTTGGGTGCAAGTTGGATCCCGTAGTGAGACCCTGATAACCTTCCTTCCTCAGCTAATAGTACTAAAAAAGAACGGTAATTTATCATTCATCTCTGTGCCTGTTTGTGGCACATTGCTGGTGTAAAATGGCTGCCATATTTGCTTACATCAGTCACCGCACTCTAAAGTAATTGGTGCAAATTGTCAATGCACAACATTCTGATATATCAAGACTAAAGGATTATCGCTATGTATTTCTCTCTCGTGAAGGATGGTAAATTGCATCATGAGTAATATATTTGGGCTGATGTGGAATTAAACCCTCAGCATTGTCTCCACACTTTGTGAATCATCAGTTCGATTGTGCCTTAAATCTGTGTTGCAGTGCAATTGTCTGTAAAGTTCATTCTCTCTTTAAATGTTTTCTAGGATGTGATTTCTGTTTTTTCACCCCAATGTTTTCAAGATGGAAGTAATATTATATCTGGGACCTATGGGAGTACTGGACATGATGTAACCTTAATAATGTTTCCAACTATTTCAGGTTTCTTTACTTATTTGTCAATCTCCTACAGTGTTGCACATGGGGAGTCAAGACCAAGTGTACTGGGGATAGACAGTGATGGATAACTGGACCAGACCATGGAAATAGAACTCAATCTGCATTTTAAAATCATACTTACTGTCTTTATTTTTATCTTAGAACCATAGAAAAAGTACAGCACAGAAGGAGGCCATTCAGCCCATCATGTCTGCGCCAGCCAAATAAACTATCCACCCAAACTAATCCTATCCTCCAGCACCTGGTCCATAGCCCTGCAGGTTGCAGCACCTCAGGTACATGTCCAGGTACCTTTTACAAACATACGAATTAGGAGCAGGAGTAGGCCACTTGGCTCTTCGAGCCTGCCCCGCCATTCAATAAGTTCATGGCTGAACTGATTACTCCACATTTCCACCTACCCCTGATAACCTTCCATCCCCTTGCTCATCAAGAATCTATCTACCTCTGCCTTAAAAATATTCAAAGACTGCTTCCACCGTCTTTTGAGGAAGAGAATGCCAAAGACTCACGACCCTCAGAGAGAGTTTCTCCTCATTTGTCTTGAATGGGCAACCCGTTATTTTTAAACAGTGACCCCTAGTTCTAGATTCTCCCACAAGGGGAAACATCCTTTCCACATCCACCCTGTCAAGACCCCTTAGGACCTTGTATGTTTCAATCAAGTTGCCTCTTACTCTTCTGAATTCCAGCAGATACAAGCCTAGCCTGTCCAATCTTTCCTTGTAAGACAGCCCGCCCATTCTAGGTATTAGTCTAGTAAACCACCTCCGTACTGCCTCCAACGCATTTACATCCTTCCTTAAATAAGGAGACCAGTACTGTACACACTACTCCAGATGTGGTTTCACCAATGCCCTGTATAGCTGAAGCATAACCTCCCTACTTTTGTATTCAATTCCCCTCACAATAAACAATAACATTCTATTAGCTTTCCTAATTACATGCTGAACCTGCATACTAACCTTTTGCGATTCATGCAATAAAAGAATTGAGGGTCTCTGCCTCCACCACCACCATTCCTAGCAGCGAATTCAGGACACCCAGCACCCTCTGGGTGAAAAAGTTTCCCCTCATGTCTCCTCTAATCCTTCCACCAATCACCTTAAATCTGTGTCCCTTGGACTTCCCTGCCAAGGCAAACAGGTCCTTCCTGTCCACTCTATCTAGGCCTTTCATAATTTTGTACACCTCAATCAAGTTACCCCTCAGCCTCCTCTGTTCTAAGGCAAACAACCCTAGCCTATCCAATCTTCATAGCTGCAACCTTCAAGCCCTGGCAACAAACTTATAAGTCTCCTCTGTACGCTCTCCAGAGCAATTATGTCCTTTCTGTAATGTGGTGACCAGAACTGCATGCAATACTCCAGCTGTAGCCTAACGAGCATTTTATACAGTTCCAGCATCACATCACTGCTTTTGTACTCTATACCTCGGCCAATAAAGGAAAGCAATCCATATGACTTCTTCACCACTCTGCCTGTCCTGCCACCTTCAGGGACCTGTGGATATGCACTCCAAGGTGTCTCACTTCTACCCCTCTCACTATCCTCCAATTTATTATGTATTCCCTCACTTTATTTGCCCTTCCCAAATGCAATACCTCACACTTCTCTGGATTGAGTTCCATTTGCCACTTTTCTGCCCACTCAACTAAACCATTGATATTATTCTGGAGTCCACGCCTCTCCTCATTATCAACTACACAGCCAAGTTTTGTGTCATCAGCAAATTTCCCAATCATGCCTCACATTTAAGTCCAAATCATTAATATATACCACAAACAGCAAGGGACCCAAAACTGAGCCCTGTGGAACACCACTGGAAACAGCTTTCCATTCGCAAAAACATCCGTCGACCACTGCCCTTTATTTCTTATCACTGAGCCAATTCTGGATCCAACCTGCCACCTTCCCCTGTATCCCGTGGGCTTTCATTTTACTGACCTGTCTGCCATGCAGGACCTTGTCAAGTGCTTGCTAAAATCCATGTAGACCACATCCACTACACTACCCTCATCAATCATCCTCGTCACTTCCTCAAAAAACTCAACCAAGTTAGTAAGACATGACCTTCCCCTAACAAATCCATGCTGACTATCCCTGATTAATCCGTGCCTTTCTAAGTGACAGTTTATCCTGTCCCTCAGAATAGATTCTAACAATTTACCCACCACCAAGGTCAGACTGACTGGCCTATCCCTCGCACCCTTTTTAAACAATGGTACAACGTTTGCAGACCTCCAATCGTCTGGTACCTCGCCTATATCTAGTGAGGATTTGAAGATGATCCTCAGCACGTCCGCTATTTCCTCATATCTGTGCATTGTAAATTCCTGTGACCACATTAATGAAAGCTACTGATGTAAGCCTGTCATGCTGTAATTACATTCTTGAGCCCCTGATGAGAAAGCAGAGAATTTACAGAAGATGTGGGGAGATGGTTGCAGTTACAGCATGGCAAGTTGTTTATAATGGTGAGCATTGGTGGGAGGAGCATGCAAAAAGCAATGTTTATAATATATCATAAATAGATATAATATTCCACAGTCTTGAACAGACTCCTGTAGTTTGTTCACTGTTAAATGTGATAGCATTGCATGATTTCTGAGGCTGACGTCTTGGTGATGGCAGCTGGCCATGTACTATCTGCTTGTGGTATTTCAATGTCACAAGCCTTGAGTGGAGCTCAGTTAGCTCCTGCCATTGGTCGACACTGTGAATCTTCCAACAATAACTTTCATTTATATGATGTCTTTAACGTAGTAAAACCTCTCAAGGTACTTCACAGGTGTTACCAAACAAAATTTGACAGTGAACCACATGAGCTATTAGGACAGGAGACCAGAAGCTTGGTCAAAGAGCTAGATTTTAAAGAACGTCTTAAAGGAGTTGAGAGGTGAAGAGGTTTAGGGAGGGAATTTGAGATTAGGACCTAGGCAGCTGTGTGCAATGGTGGAGCAATGGAAATCAGGGATGGGCAGAAGGCCAGAATTGGAGGTGTGCAGAGATTTTGGAGGGTTAGAGGGCTGGAGGAGCCAGTAGAGATAGGGAGGGGTGAGGCCATGGAGGGATTTGAAAACAGGATGGGAATTTTTAAAATCGAGGCATTGCTGGATCAGAAGCCGATTTGTTCAGTGAGCCCAGGGCTGATGAGTGAATGGGACTTGATGCAAGTTAGGATACAGGCAGCAGAGTTCACAGCCTTGACCTCCCTCCCAAATTGGGATTGGCTGGTTCAACCCAGCCCAGATTAATTGGCAGAATTTCATCTGCCTGTAAGGCTCCTATTTGAAATAATATCTTGCTGCAACCAAAAGAGGCCCTTCGAGCTGTAGTGCCTAATCCAGCTCTTTGAAAGAGCTATTTGATTAGTCCAACTTCCCTGCTCTTTTTCCATAACCTGCATTGAATATGGAAAGAGCTTAATCTAGATTCCAGTAGCTGTAGCATTAATTTATAGAAATATGAGGTTGGGGTTAAGTCATTGCGCACAGTAATTGAAGTTCTATCCTGTATCTAACTGTGCTAAAACTTGGATATGCTTGCAGCTGAGTTTGTGCCATTTCCAAAGCAACTGTTAGCAGAATAAATTGTTGAAAGTACAAGTTTAAAATAGTGTTTACAAACAATGTAGTTTATTGTAATGTTTTGGAGATAGAATCATAGAATGGTTACAGATTGCAAGGAGGCCATTTGACCCATCTTGTCCATGCTGGCGCGCTGCAAGAACAAATTAGCTAGTCCCACTCTCCAACCCTTTCCCTGTAGCCCTGTAAATTCTTTCACTTCAGGTGGTTATCCAATTCCCTTTTGAAAGCCATAATTGAACCTGCCTCCACCGCACTCTCGGGCAGTGCATTCCAGATCATAACCACTCATTGTATGTATGTTTAAAAAAAAAAGGTTTTTCCTCGTGTCGCCATTGCTTCTTTTGTCATTAACCGTAAATCAGTGTCCTCTGATTATTGAGGTTTCTTTCTCTCTACTCAGTCCAGATGCCTCATGATTTTGAACACCTCTATCAAGTCTCCTCTCAGTCTGCTTTTCTCTAAGAAGAACAGCCCCAGCTTGTCCAATCTATCCACATAACTGAAGTATCTCATCCCCGCAGCTATTCTCTTAAATCTTTTCTGCACCCTCTCTAAATCCCAGTAGATTTCTTTTATGTATAGTTTTTCCCCCTTGGGTAGTCCCCCAAAGGACAAATAACTTATATTGAGTACGGTTCCATACGTGTCACCTGGGTGGTCCTTTGTACGTGTGGCTGAGAGATGACCTAGTGGGTTGTCGGTGTGTACCATTGTTCTTTGACTTACCACGACATTGAGGTATTCTTCCCAGACTTTGTCACATGATTAGGCAAGGGTCCATTACAGCTTGATACTGGATCAAATTTGTCACTTGGCACAGAAGACTGAATTGTGCTGTCTAATGTCTGTGACACTTCTGCAAGGCTGCTCATGTTCAGAACATCTCAGATGAATTTTACAGTGCAGAGGGGGAAAGAAAACAGGAAAACAAAGCTCAAGGAGTGAAGCTAAAAGTTTGGGGAGTGCGTTCCAGGCTGCAAGAGGACATTGTTAGAAGATGGGGGAGCTAGGAATAAGTGGTGTCTGGATGGGATGTGGTGATGTACATTTGGAGGACTTCGTTGAGGTAGCTTGGAGTGAGGCTGTGGAGGGATTTGAAAATGAAGGTAAGGATCTTGATCAATTCACTAGGCTGCTCCTGTGGACATGGAATGGAGAAAGGTAATAAATGAGAGAAAGGCTGTAATTTAATCTGTGTACTAGTGCAATTTGTTCAGTCTTCCCTCTTACAGATTATGACATCATCTTAACTCCAAGGTCAAACCTCAGCTTCATTGCTCATTCGCCACCAGCCTAATCCTATCAGTATTGTTGACTGTGCTTTCTAACTTTATTTTTGCTTTCTATTGTATTATTGCATCTCATTTTCTGCAGTGTAGTCACAGTACTCTTTTCTGATCTATCTATTTAGCCAGGATTTGTAACTTTTACAAAAACTTGTATTTATATAGCGCCTTTTATACAGAGTTATACATCACAGAAACAGGCCCATCGTATCTGTGCCGGCCATTTTCCAGCACCTGGCCCATAGCCTTGTATGCTACAGCATTTCAAGTGCTCATCTAAATACTTCTTAAATGTTGAGAGAGTTCCTGCCTCCACCACCCCTTCGGGCAGTGTGTTCTAGATTCCAACCACCCTCTGGGTGAAAAAGCTTTTCCTCAAATCCCCTCTAACCCTCCTGCCCCTTACCTTGAATCTATGCCCCCTGGTTATTGACTTCTGTGCTCAGGAAAAAAGTTTCTTCCTATCTGTGCCCCTCATAATTTTGTATACCTCAATTAAGTCCCCCCTCAGCCTTTTCTGCTCTAAGGAAAACAACCCTAGCCTATCCAGTCTCTCTTCATAGCTGAAATGCTCCAGCCCAGGCAACATCCTGGTGAATCTCCTCTGCACCCTCTCCAGTGCAATCGCATTATTCCTATAGTGTGGTGACCAGAACTGTACACAGTACTCCAGCTGTGGCCTAACCAGCATTTTATACAGCTCCATCAAAACCTCCCTGCTCTTATATTCTATGCCTTGGCTAATAAAGACCAATATCCCATATGCCTTCCTAACCACCTTATCTACCTGTGCTGCTGCCTTCAGTGATCTATGGACAAGTACGCCAAGGTCCCTCTGTACTTTCTAGGGGCCTACCATCCATTGTATATTCCCTTGCCTTGTTCTCCCAAAATGCATCACCTCATACTTCTCAGGATTAAATTCCATTTGCCACTGTTCTGCCCATCTTACCAGTCCATCTATATCATCTTGTAATCTAAGGCTTTCTTCCTCACTATTTACGACACCACCAATTGTCGTCTCATCTGAGACCTTACTTATCATACCTCCTATATTCACGTCTAAATTGTTAATGTACACTACAAACAGCAAGGGTCCCAGCACCGATCCCTGCGGTACACGACTGGTCGCAGGCTTCCACTCGCAAAAACAAGCTTGACCATCGTCCTGTGCCTCCTGCCACTAAGCCAGTTTTGGATCCAATTTGCCAAATTGTCCTGGATCCCATGGGCTGTTACCTTCTTGACCAATCTCCCATGCGGAACCTTATCAAAAGCTTTACTGAAGTCCATGTAGACTATATCAACTGCTTTATCCTCATCTACGCACCTAGTCACCACCTCGAAAAATTCAATCAAATTTGTTAGATATGATCTCCCCATGACAAAGCCATGCTGACTATCCTTGATTAATCCCTGCCTCTCCAAGTGGAGATTAATCCTGTTCCCTCAGAATTTTTTCCAATAGTTTCGCTACCACTGATAGACTCACTGGCCTGTAATTACCTGGTTTATCCCTGCTACCCTTCTTGAATAATGGTACCACATTTGCTGTCCTCCAGTCCTCTGGCTCCTCTCCTGTGGCCAGAGAGGATTTGAAAATTTGTGTCACAGCCCCTGCAGTCTCCTCCCTTGCCTCACATAGTATCCTGGGATACATCTCATCTGGGCCTGGGGATTTATCCACTTTTAAGCCCGTTAAAACCGCTAATACCTCCTCCCTTTCAATGCTAATTTGTTCAAGTATATCACAATCCCCCTCCCTGATCTCTACACTTACATCGTCCTTCTCCATAGTGAACACAGATGAAAAGTAATCATTTAAAATCTCACCTACATCCCCTGGCTCCACACACAGATTGCTACTTCGGTCCCTAATGGGCCCTACTCTTTCCCTGGTTATCCTCTTGCCCTTAATATACTTTAACATAGTAAAACATCCCAAGATGCTTCTCGGGAGCGATTATCCAACAATATTTGACGCCGAGCCTCATGAGCTATTTGGATAGATGATCAAAAGCTTCGTCAGAGGTAGGTTTTAAGGAGCATCTTAATAGAGGAGAGAGAAGTGGAGAAGTTTAGGGAGGAAATTTAAAGAACCTAGGGCCTAGGCAGCTGAAGGCATGGCCGCTATAGGTCCTAAATGCTTCAAGGGTGAAATCAGACTGTTGAGATTACAGTGTTGAGATAATGTGAGCCTGATCTTGTCATTGTCTGATGCCCATATGTATGTAGTCCCTGTAGTGATGAAAAGTAGAAATCCTGGTACTGAGCCGCTTACTGCTGTCCTGATAGAGATCAACTAACTCAGTAGAGACAGGAATCAAATCTGGCACTGACCTGGTCTACACAGGTCAGTACCACAGCGAGCAGTGCTGTTCCCACCGGAGTCACTGGGGAGCTGGTTGAAAGGTTAATCTGTTGGCCATTTTTTTGAATGTTTTGTGCATTTATTTTGTTGCTCTGATTGTCTTGTGCTGCATTTGCTGGTAGGTATGTGAGGCTACATGCAGTAGGTCTCCATCAGCTGTTAGAAGCAGGCTGATTTGCCCCATCTTCTGATTGCCCCAAATGGTTAGCCGGTGCACAAATTGAATCTGGGTGGTGTGAGATCTCCTGATCAGAGGCAAAGAGGTTCTCTATGGGAGGGAGAGGAAGAACCGTGGCCTAAACTCAAATTAAGGGGTCTGTCATCTAAGCACAGCTTGGGAGGGTTTTGACCATTGTGTGTACTGGCTTGTCCATCTGTGAACATTAACCTGTCAGCACAGTAACTCAAAAGCTTTGTTCAGTTGTCAACAAAGCAAAGAAGTGCCTTCCTGTAATTGGTCTGTGGGCTCCTTTGAATAACAGTTATGCTTCAGCTCATTGTGTTTCTATAAATGATCAGTCTGTGACTGTTAACTTGTCAAGTCAGTGCCGCTGTGGATTCCCTTTTCCCTGCAGACTAATATACTTGTTATAATTTTGCTCCACATTCACACTTGAGTGCAGAATCTGATACTGAGGTAATTTAGCCCTAAACTGTAATTCCCTCTGTAAACCTCTCTGCCTCTCTCTTTCTTGCTTTTAAGATGTCTCTTAAAATCTGGAATGAAACCAGACGAACCTCCTGGCATCAACCTAGGCACCGGAAACAACAAAGGCGCATTCTGCCCAGTTGACACTGCAAAGTCCTCGCTTGCATTTGGGGACTTGTGCAAAAATTGGGAGAGTTGTCCCACCGCCTAGTCAAGCAACAACCTGACATAGTTATACTCACCACATCATACCTAACAGCCAATGTCCAAGACTCCTCCATCACCATCCCTGGGTGCGTCCTATCCCTTTGGCAGGATACACCTACCAGAGGTGGCGTATACAGTTGGGAGGGAGTGGCCCTGGGAGTCTAGACCCCACGAAGTCTCATGGCATCAGGTAAAACATGGGCAAGGAAACTCCCTGCTGATCACCATCTACTGTCCTCCTTCTGATGAATTAGTGCTCCTTCATGTTGAATACCACTTGGAAGGAGCACTGAGGGTAGTGATGACACTGAATGTACTCTGGGTGGGGGACTTCAATGTCCATCACCAACGGTGGCTTGGTAGCAGAGAAAGTTGAGAGGAGATTTGATGGGTTTCAAAATCATGAGGGGCCCAGACAGAATAGATGGGAGAAATGACCCATTGGCAGAAGGGTCGAGAACCAGAGGACATTGATTTTAAGGTGATTGGCACAATGGTGACTTGAGGAAAAAAAATTTATGCAGTGAGTGGTTAGGATCTGGAATGCACTGTCTGAGTGTGTGGTGGAGGCAGACTGAATTATGGCTTCCACAAGAAATTGAATAAGAACCTGAAGAGAAGGGCTACAGGGAGAGGGCTAGGGATTGGGACTAGCTGAATTGCTGTTGCAGAGAGCCAGGAAGAACACAGTGGGCTGAATGGCCTCTTTCCTTCTGTAACCATTCTATGATTCTATAAATGGAACTCTTCGTCTCAGGTTGCTGGTGCTCATTGGCAATTGCTGAATAAAATTTGTAGCTGCTGTGATATTTTTCATAATTTTCTACCTTCCTTTCTTTCCATTTCCTCCCTCCCTCCCCCAGTTGCTGCTTGCAAGGACAGCAAGTGGTTGGAGCCTGCACAATCCAAGGAGGTGGTGTTCACATTGGTGGTGTGGCGCTCTGTGAGATCCGCACAGGCTTTGATGCCTCAGTGGCTAGATAGCTTATAATTGCTGAGGCAGTCCATTCTTTATTTACTTAATTTCCTTGTTCTCTGATTTCTGGGCCATACAGAGCTATAGGTTTCACCCATGTGTTACCATTCAGACTGATTCACTACTTTGCTTGTGCTAAATAAATAAACATAAAAGCTATCTCCCATAAGTAAACCCACACTATATAAACTAATCTTTGGTCTTAAGTGAAATAAATAGATTGCTATGGGTGAAGAATGAACCCACATATTGCTGGTCTTTGGTTTGGAAATAGTACAGGCTGTAGACTGAACTTTCCAGATCTCTGAATGAAAATCTAATCATCGACTCAGGCTAATACAACTAATTTATGCTTAAGAAACGATTAAATTCAGATAAAATGATTTGTAATTCTTGACCAATACTCAGCTAAAATAAGAATCTTACGATGAGTTTTTACATAAACACACATCTTTGCACTCATGGAGCTCTGTCTCACTATAGTGACCTGTACGTTTTATTGAATGATACAGCACAGAAGGAGGCCACTCAGCCCCTCATGCCAGTGCTGCCTCTTTGAAAGAGCTATCCAATTAGCGCCAGTCCCCTGCTCTTTCCCTACAGCCCTGCAAATTTTTCCTCTTCAAATATTTATCCAATTCCCTTTGAAAGTTATTATTGGATCTGCTTTCACCACCCTTTCAGGCAGTGCATTCCAGATCATCATCATGTGCTGTGTACAGAAATTCCTACTCATCTGGTTGAACTGGGCTGCAGGAAACTCGGCCTGACACTCACATATCTGCTCGACAGCTTAGGCTACAGTAGTGTCAGTCAAGACAGAGCAGAGTAGGGGATGCTCACATTCCAAGTTGTTAAGCAGTGATACTCTGGATATGATTCTGCTTGGCTGCCCCTTTATACAAGCCTGGTTTCCCATTAAATGCTGAACTACCAGATCAAACAATCCAATCGGCTTCCCATAGACATTATGGCTCCATTCTCAGCTTGCGGGCTTGAGAGAAATAACAGCTTACATTTTAGCACTAGCCAGTTTGGAAAATTATATATGTCAACAATGTTATAATTTGAAACATGACAGGCTTGCTGTGTTACACCAGGCTTTATCACTCCGCTGCTGCAAGTTGGCACTGAGGTAGCATGTTACAGGCTAGTACGAATCCTGAGTTCTCTACTTAGTGATAGAAAGGATATACGGCGCAGGAGCAGGCCATTCAGCTCAACCAGTCCATGCCGGCGTTCATGCCCCACTGGAGCCTCCTCCCGTCTTTCCTCATCTAAATCTATCAGCATAACCCTCTCTATCTCCTTTTCCCTCATCTACCTGTCTAGCCTCCCCTTGAATGCATTTGTACTGTTCGCTTCAAGCATTCCTTGTTGTAGCGAGTTCCACGTTCTCACCATTCTTCGGGTAAAGAAGTTACCCAAGTTACCAGTAGTAGACTTGTGTTCAGCTTTTAAGACCTCTTCATCTTGGGGATTTCTTTTGTGTGTCACCTCTCTCCTCCCAAGTTTTCTGCTTTCCTGTAGATGCTTTCGCACCCTGGGATGGTTCCATGGCCCTCCCAAAGTATGAGCTTAGCAGTTAGCATCTGTATAGGCGATTCTATCTTGGAAGGCATCACAGCTGACTTCAATCCTGTTCTCGACAAATGTCCACATGCACACTTTCCAACAGAGATGGAGGAGTCACAAGTTTATCATTGGCACGCTCCTCTTAATCATCTCTATGCTACCCCTTGGCAACATCATCCAAAGACAAAGTGTCAGCTTTCACATGCGAACTGATGATGACACCCAGCTCTGCACCACCTCTCTCGACCCTTCTAGTGCCTCTGTGTTTGTCTGACACCCAGTCTTGGATGAACTGAAATTTCCTCCAGCCAAACATTGGTAAGACAGCAGCCATCTTTTTGGCCCTACCACAAATTCGGCACTGATTTCATCCCCCTCCCAGGCCTTTGTCTGAGGCTGAACCAGCCTGTTCGCAGCTTGTGTTCCAAGTTGAGCTCTGACCCCATATCCTTTCCATCACCAAAACTGCCTACTTACACCTCCGTATCATCTGCCTCCACCTGCCTCAGCTCTTCTCTGGAAACCCTCATGCATGCCATTGTCACTTCTAGAAACTACTGCGATGTTCTCGTGGTCAACCTCCAGCTTCCAGGAATTTAAGCAATATTCTGCTGTCCGTATCCTGTCCCAATCACTCCGTACCTGGTGTTCAATATAATAATTCAACGGCTCTAAAACACCGTGTGAGGAAGTAATGTTTCTTTCACCTTCAGGGCAGTTAGGGAGAAAATTTAGGATGGTGGAACTTTTATTTTGAAAAACAATGGGTCATGGTATCTAATGTCTCAAATTAAAAATTCTTGTGTTTTAAGTCCCTTCATGGTCTCAATCCTCCATATCTCTATAATCTCCTTCCCTCCCTTCACCCCATCATTGGCAACTATGCACTTAGTTGCCTTGGCCAAAAGCTCCCTCCCTAAACCTTCCTCCCCTCCTCCTTTTAAAATCCTCCTTAAAACCTAGCTCTTTGAATTAGTTTTTTGTCATCCTTTTTGGTATCTCCTTTTTTAACTCAGTGTTAATTTTTCCTTAAACCTCCGTGAAGCATTGTGACACTATTTTTTCCATGTTAAAGATGCTAGGTCACAGACCTGAAACGTTAACTCTGCTTCTCTCTCCACAGATGCTGCCAGACCTGCTGAGTATTTCCAGCACTTTTTGTTTTTATGGCAATTTACATAGGCAGATATAAATATAGACATAGAAACTTATTTCTTTCTTTGGCCTCCTTATCTCGAGAGACAATGGATACGCGCCTGGAGGTGGTCAGTGGCTTGTGAAGCAGCGCCTGGAGTGGCTATAAAGGCCAATTCTAGAGTGACAGGCTCTTCCACAGGTGCTGCAGAGAAATTTGATTGTCGGGGATGTTACACAGTTGGCTCTCCCCTTGCGCTTCTGTCTTTTTACCTGCCAACTGCTAACTCTCTTCGACGCGCTACACTTTAGCCCCGCCTTTATGGCTGCCCGCCAGCTCTGGCGATCACTGGCAACTGACTCCCATGACTTGTGATCAATGTCACAGAACTTCATGTCGCGTTTGCAGACGTCTTTAAAGCGGAGACATGGACGGCCGGTGGGTCTGATACCAGTGATGAGCTCACTGTACAATGTGTCCTTGGGGATCCTGCCATCTTCCATGCGGCTCACATAGCCAAGCCATCTCAAGTGCCGTTGGCTCAGTAGGGTGTATATGCTGGGGATGTTGGCCGCCTCGAGGACTTCTGTGTTGGAGATACGGTCCTGCCACCTGATGCCAAGTATTCTCCGGAGGCAGTGAAGATGGAATGAATTGAGACGTCGTTCTTGGCTGACATACGTTGTCCAGGCCTCGCTGCCATAGAGCAAGGTACTGAGGACACAGGCTTGATACACTCGGACTTTTGTGTTCCGTGTCAGTGCGCCATTTTCCCACACACTCTTGGCCAGTCTGGACATAGCAGTGGAAGCCTTTCCCATGTGCTTGTTGATTTCTGCATCTAGAGACAGGTTACTGGTGATAGTTGAGCCTAGGTAGGTGAACTCTTGAACCACTTCCAGAGCGTGGTCGCCAATATTGATGGATGGAGCATTTCTGATGTCCTGCTCCATGATGTTCGTTTTCTTGAGGCTGATGGTTAGGCCAAATTCATTGCAGGCAGCCGCAAACCTGTCGATGAGACTCTGCAGGCACTCTTCAGTGTGAGATGTTAAAGCAGCATCGTCAGCAAAGAGGAGTTCCCTAATGGGGACTTTCCGTACTTTGGACTTCGCTCTTAGACGGGCAAGGTTGAACAACCTGCCCCCTGATCTTGTGTGGAGGAAAATTCCTTCTTCAGAGGACTTGAATGCAGCAGGGCGATGAAAATCCCAAAAATATAAATATAGACATAGAAACTTATAGTAGTAGAAAAATTGACAGGGGCACACACGCATCAGATGTATAATGCATCGATAGATATTCCATCTTCCCTGCTGTACTTATTTTTTTTAAAAATTGAGCTGTCATCACCTTAATAAGGAGTGATATTTTCAAGCTCCCTTGTTTAGAACTGAAAATTCAAACTAGGAAAAGAGACCATTATGAACACATTGGAGGAGTGAAGCAAGGTTGAGGCAACTCACTTGCTGTATCAAAGAAAACTGATTTCTTTTGCACTTTGTGGAATGCCAAATTGGAACTGGTTTGTAATGTTTTTTTTACAGATTTTTATGAAAAATATTTTTGGTAAAAAAGAGTGAAACCACAGAATTTGGGGTGGGGGGAATCAAGATTGCTCCTAGGTAAAGGAAAATCTAAATTTCCATTGTTTTTCAAAAGAAAGTTCCACTGTCCTCAATTTTCTCCCTAACTGCCCTGTAGGTGAAAGAAAGATATAGTTCCTTTCACAGGCTCTGTGTTTTGGAGCCAATCAATTGCTATATTGAACAGACATACTGCAACGAACAGTGTAGTCACTGTTGTAATGTAGGAAACATGGCAGTCAGTATGTGCACAGCAAAATCCCACAAACAGCAATGTGGAAAAGCCAGGAAAACTCTGTGTTGTTGGTTATGGGCTATACATTGGCCAGGACACCAACGAGCACGCTTCTTCTTTGAATATGTTGTGGGATCTTTACTTCCAGCTGTGAGAACAAGGAGGGCCATGGTTAAATGTCTCATCTGAAATATGGCATTCCGACAGTGCAGCACTCTCCCAATTCTGGTACTAGGAATGTCAGCCTGGATTATGGGCTCAAGCCTCTGGAGTGGGGCTTGAACCCACGACTGTCTGGCTCAGATGTGAGAGCGCTACCCATTGAGCCACAGCTGACACTTTGCTGGTCACTTGTTAGCATTTAGTTCTGCAGGTACCCTCCACTATCTTGTCCAAGTGCATATTCATTATATGTGACTATGGATTGATAGCATCCTGAGATTGTTGAAAAAAGCTGCCATCAATTTTAGTAGGGGTTGTGATCAGGAGGGTGAACCTGCAGGTTTCCCCTGCACCCTCTTCCACACCCAGGTGATGGCTGAGGCCAGTTGTGCCTCACCCTCCCCTCACCAATTGCAATGGCTTGGTGCCGACTAGGATTTGAACCTTCTGTTTTCTCAGTTTCGTGCTGCAGTGCCTTAATTTGCTCAACTTTCATGGGATCTTTGTGAACCCTGTCAGATATGGCCGCAAATCTCCACTTCCTGTTAATTGTGGAGGCTTTGGTAGAATGAAGGATATGTCCGGCCACAAGGTTACAGATTATGGTTGAATACAACTTCGTTGCTGCTGATTGCCCGCGGCACCTCATGGGTGCACGCTTTTGAGTCGCTAAATCTGTTCCAAATCTGTCCCATTTAGCACGGTGGTAGTGCCACACAACACCACTTCCGAAGGGCGTTTGATAAAATTGGCACGTAACAGGCTTGCCAGCAAAATTGAAGCCCATGGAATAAAAGGGACAGTGGCAGCACGGATATGAAGTTGGATGCGTGACAGGACACAGTAGTGGTGAATGTTTTTTGGACTAGAGGAATGTATATAGTGGGGTTCCCCAGGGATCAGTACTGGGACCACTTTTCCTAGGCTGGGTGTAGAGAGCACAATTTCAAAATTTGCAGATAACACAACTTGGAAGTAATGCAAACTAAGAAGAATAGTGATTGGCTTTAAGAGGACATGACTGGGGGAATGGGCAGGCAGTTGGGAGATGAAATTTGATGCAGAGAAGTGTGAAGTGATACTTTTGGTAGGAAGAACAAGGAGACACAATATAAAATACAGGATACAATTCTAAAGGGGATGCAGAGCAGAGTGACCTGGGGGTATACATGCACAAATGGTTGAAGTTGGCATGGCAGGTTGAGAAAGTGGCTAAAAAGGCATAAAGGGTTATGGGCTTTATAAAGGCATAGAGTACAAAAGCAAGGACGTTATAGTGAACCTTTATAAAACACTGGTTCGATTGTGACTGGAAAATAAGTCCGATTCTGGACACCACACTTTAGGAAAGATGTAACGGCATTAGAGTGAGTGCAGAACAAATTTGAGAATGGTTCCAGGAATGAGGGACTTCAGTTACAGGGATAGATTGGAGAAGCTGGGGTTGTTTTCCTTACAGGAGATTGATAGAGGTGCTCATAATTGTGAACGGTCTAGACAGCGTAGACCTGGAGAAACTGTTCCCATTGGCAAAAGGGTCAAGAACCAGAGGACACTGATTCAAGGTGAATGGCAAAAGAACCAATGGTGACATGAAAAACATTTCTACACAGCAAGTGTTTAGGATCTGGAATGCACTGTCTGAGAGTGTGGTGGAGGCAGATTCAATTGTGGCTTTCAAAAGGGAATTGGGCAAGCACCTGAAGAGGGAAAAGTTGCAGAGCCATGGGGAAAGGGCTGGGGAGTGAGACTAGCTGAGTTTCTCTTGGGCAGTACAGATGTGACAGGCCGAATGGCCTCCATCATGCTGTAAACATTCTGTGTCTGTCACCGATCTGTTCCTTTGGAGTTGGGTTTAGCAATGTTCGATCGATTGCCCCCTAGCATGTGGGAGTGATTGTTTGCCACAAATATATGTATTTTATCAAATAAAATCTTTTAAGCTAACTTTCAGCAATATCTGTCTGGGATGGGAAAGTAGTTAACTTTCTCAAAAAATGGGATTGGGAGTTTTAAAAATCTGTGGCAAGGGGGAAGTTAGATCCTTACCCAGCATGAACATGTGCACTTGCCAGCAGGTTGGGGGCATTCCACCTGGCTGTTCTTGTGTGTGCCTTCCAGTTAGCAGCTGAAGTGGCAGTGGCCAGGGAATTCCTGAAAGTTGAAGTTACAACTGCTTTGACTCCAGGATAATCTCTCAAACTTTCCTGCTTGCTGCTGCGAATAATATTGGTGAATTTCTGATTAGACAGTTTTCCCTCTGCAGCCATTGGCACCTGCTTGGAGTATTGTTCCATGGACTCCAGTAGCCCTCCAGTATCTCAACTGGGTGATATTCCTTATCTATTAACCTGTACCGGCTATTCAACAGTTATTTTCAATTAGAGGTCATTAGATTGCGTCAAGGCCGAACGGTGACTGATCTGACTCAGCATAGGCTTTGGATCAAACCTGGAATGTTCTGGTCTGTACAGCCCTGCTACTCTCGGGGGAAAAATGCTGAACTATTGTTGGTGTATTTTAATGCTTGGAATGAAAACTACTAGAAAAGTCTGTTTGAAGTGGCCTCTGAAGAGGCAGTCTAACTCTCCATACCTGCAGAACCAGCACTACCACATGCCGGGGCAATCAATCGAATATTGCATTGATACTGGATGCAATCCAACAGAAAAGATCTGGCCTTGAACGACTCAAAAATAGAACTCTGTGAGATGTCAGGAGCCAAGCGATGAGGTTTACTCTCCCCTCATCCCACCGATGTTTTGTACAGTGGAAAATCAAAGGAGGGTTCTATGAACATGATGCTGGGTAGCAGGCTTACTCAGAAGATTAACCTGTGGTGTACTCTGAGCCTAAGTATCTTGAGTCTATTTTCAATGTCTCAAGATGTCAGGGATATTAGATCTGCTAAATGTATATTTCAGACCACAGGTCCCTCTGGTGTTTTCGCAAATGAAATCTTATACAGAGCACTGTCAGAGACTCGTGAATTGGTGGCATGAGAGACCAACTGTGTTTGTGTAGAAGGGGTGCAGTTGTCTAGGGTATGATTGCTTTGATTTTATATGGAAAAGTGGGTGATATTGGGAAGGATATCTACAACACCTGAGAGGGCATCAATGGTGGCAGCGTTCAAGTTAAATGATGGCCTGGTGATGGGACTAGACATGAGGTTTGTCAAAAGAAGCTACAGGATTGGGGTTAACTGCAATGGGTTTCTTTTTCTCTCTTCAATTTTCTTACCTGCCTGTCCTCTACGGTCATGCGGTATGGTTCCACAGATAACAGTCGCTCTGCAGTATCTTGTGCAAGTGGGTTTCATTATGTGAGAGATTTGACTGTAATTGTTAGCAGGTAACTGACTGTTAGAATAATAGATTCTTACAGCACAGTTGGTGGCCATTCAGCCTGTTGTGGATGTGCTGGTTCTTGGAAAGAGCTATCTAGTTAGTCCCATTCATCCTGCACTTTCCCCATAGCCCTGTATTTTTTCATGTTGAAGTATAAATCTAATTCTCTTTTGAAAGTTATTGTTGAAATGCTTCCACCACCCTTTCAAGCAGTGCATTCAGTGGGGAATATTTGTTGAAGTTCAGTCATGTCTTGTGCATGTGTACTGTTCCAAGTTTTGTGTCATCTGTAAATTTTGAACTCGTGCCCTGCACATTCAAGTCTAATTCATTAATATTGATCAAGAAAGCAGTGTTCCTAATACCGAGCCCTGGGGAACCCCACTATATACCTTCCTCCAGTCCGAAATACAACCGTTCACTACTACTCTCTGCAGAATTGTAATTGGGATTTCAGTAAATAGTGATTGTAGATATGAGTTTCCACAGTGCTCAAGGAGAGGAGAAAGTTGGAGTGGAAAAGGATTGTGGTTACGTAAACTGATCAAATATTTATGCCAGTCTCCTCAACGTAAGAAATTTGGGGACATTTTTATTTTCCATCTCAATATCCTGTAGGGTCCTGTCAGCTGGTACTTCTGTTCAGCACTGAGGGATTGCTCACAGGAACACAAGAAATAGGAGCAGGAGTAGACCATGTGGCCCCTCAAGCCAGCTCCACTATTCAATACGATCATGGCTGATCTTAGGCTTCAACTCCACACTCCCGCCCGCTTACCATATCCCTCGATTCCTTGAGAGACCAAAAATCTGTTTATCCCAACCTTAAATGTATTCAACAGTGGGGCATCCACAACCCTTTGGGGTAGAGAATTCCAAAGATTCACAACCCTTTGAGTGAATTTCTCCTCATCTCAGTCCTAAATGATCGGCCCCTTATCCTAAGACTGTGCCCCTGTGTTCTAGGTTCCTCGACCAGTGAAAACAATCTCTCAGTGTCTACCCTATTCAGCCCCTTCAGAATCTTGTATGTTTCAATGAGATCGCCTCTCATTCTTCTAAACTCCAGAGAATATAGGCCCAATTTACTCCTCATCAAGGACAACCCCGTCGTTCCAGGGACCAATTTAGTGAACATTCGCGCCTCCAATGCAAGTATATCCTTTTCTAAATATGGAGACCAAAATTGCACACAGTACTGCAGATGTGGTCTCACCAAAACCCTGTACCATTGTAATGAGAAAACCCTGGACCACTAGCATGATTGCTGCATTGTTGGAGCTGCCAACCTTTGGATGAGATGTTAAACCCAATAGCCCGTCTGCTTGGTTCTGATGGGCATCAACATCTCAGTACTTTTGGAAGAACAGTCAGTTTAACCTCAGTGGTGGGAAAGTTTTTAGAAACGAACAACTCGGGACAAAATTAAGTTACATGGACAAATGTGGATTAATTAAGGAAAACCATTGCGGATTTGTTAATGGCAAACTGTTTTTAACTATTTTGAGTTTTTTGATGAAGTAACAGAGGGTTGATTAGGGTAATGTGGTTGATGATGTGTACATGCACTTCCAAAAGCATTTGATAAAGTGCCAGATAACAACAGGCTTGTCAGCAAAGCTGAAGCCCACGAAATCAAAGGGACATTGGCAGCATGGATACGAGTTAGCTGAGTGACAGGAAACAAAGAGTAGCAGTGAACAGTTGTTTTTCGGACTGGAGGAAAGTATCTAGTGGGGCTCTCCAGGGGTTGGTATTAGGACCACTGTTTCATTAGTCTATATTAATGACCAAGACCTGGGTATGCAGGGTTAATTTCAAAATTTGCAGATGACACAAAACTTAGAACTGTGAGGAGGATTATGATAGACTTCAAGAAGGCATAGACAGGCTGGTGGAATGGGCATACATGTAGCAGATGAAATTTAATGCAGAGGAGTGTGAAGTGATTCATTTTGGTAGGAAGAACGAGGAAAGGCAATATAAAATAAAGGATGCAGGGGGTGCAGGAGCAGAGAGACCTGGGAGAATATATGCACAAATTGTTGAAGGTGGCAGGACAGGTTGAGAAAGTAATTAATAAGGCATAACGGATGCTGGGTTTTATAAATAGAGGCATAGAGTACAAAAGTTAAGGTGAATTTTTATAAAACACTGGTTTGACCTCAACTGCAGTATTGTGTCCAATTTTGGGCACAATTTAGAAAGGATATAGATTAGATTAGAGATACAGCACTGAAACAGGCCCTTCGGCCCACCGAGTCTGTGCCGAACATCAACCACCCATTTAGACTAATCCTACACTAATCCCATATTCCCACCAAACATCCCCACCTGTCCCTATATTTCCCTATCACCTACCTATACTAGCGACAATTTATAATGGCCAAATTACCTATCAACCTGCAAGTCTTTTGGCTTGTGGGAGGAAACCGGAGCACCCGGAGAAAACCCACGCAGACACAGGGAGAACTTGCAAACTCCACACAGGCAGTACCCGGAATCGAACCCGGGTCCCTGGAGCTGTGAGGCTGCAGTGCTAACCACTGCGCCACTGTGCCGCCCCTATGAAGTCATTAGAGAGGGTGCAGAAAGAATTTAAGAAAATGGTTCAGGGGATGAGCAAAATTAGCGCACGTGGGATTGGGAGTCATATACTGGCATGGATTGAGAATTGGTTAATGGACAGAGTAGGAATAAATGGGTCATTTTCAGGTTGGCAAACTGACCATTGGGGTACCGCAAGGATCAGTACTTGGGCCCCAGCTGCTCTCAATCTCTCTCAATGATATGGATGTGGGGACCAAATGTCATATTTTCAAGTTTGCTGATGACTCAAAACTAGGTGGGAATGTGAGTTGTGTGAAGCATGCAAAGAGGCTTCAAGGGGATTTAGACAGACTAAGTGAGTGGGCAAGAACATGCCAGATGGAATATAGGAAAAACAGAAATGCAGAATATTTCTTAATGGTGAAAGATTGGGAAGTGTTGATGTCCAAAGGGACCTGAGTTTCCTTGTTCATGAGTCACTGAAAGCTAATGTGCAGGTGCAGCAAGCAATTAGGAAGGCAAATGGTATGTTGGCCTTTATTGAAAGAGGATTTGAGTACAGGGGTAAAGAAGTCTTGCTGCAATTGTATAGTGTTGGTGAGACCGCGCCTGGAGTATTGTGTACAGTTCTGGTCTCCTTACCTAAGGAAGGATATACTTGCCATAGAGGGAGTGCAACGAAGGTTCACCAGACTGATCCCTGAGATTATCCTATGGGGAGAGATTGAGGAGACTGGGCCTATATTCTCTAGAGTTTGGAAGAATGAGAGTTGCTCCCATTGAAACATACAAAATTCTTACAGGGCTTGACAGGGTAGATGCAGGAAGAATGTTTGCCCTGGCTGGTGAGTCTCGAACCAGGGAACGCAGTCTCAGAATAAGAGGTCTGAGATGAGGAATTTGTTCACTCAGAGGGTGGTGAATCTTTGGAATTCTCTACCCCAGAGGGCTGTGGAGGCTCAGCATTGAGCATATTCAAGACAAAGAATAATAGATTTCTAGATATAAAAGATATCAAGGGATATGGGGTTAGTGCAGGAAAATGGCGTTGAAGTAGAAGATCAGCCATGATCCAGTTGAATGGTGGAGTAGACATGAAGGGCTGAATGTCCTACTTCTGCTCCTATTTCCTATGTTCCTATGATTGGCAAAGCTGGGGTTATTTTTAGAGAAGAGGTTGAGAGGAGATTTGATAGATGTTCAAAATCATGAGGGGAGTAGATAGGAAGAAACTGTTCTCATTGGCAGATGGGTCAAGAACCAGAGAACACCGATTTAAGGTGATTGGGAAAAGAAACAGTCGACATGAAAAACTTTTTTATGCGGCAAGTAGTTAAGATCTGGAATGCACTGCTTAAGTGTGGATGCAGATTTAATCATGGCTTTCAAAAGGGAATTGGATAATTATCTGAAGAAAATTGGCCATTGTAAACTGCTCCTAGTGTAGGTAGGTGGTAGGAGAATTGTGGGGATGTGGTAGGGAATATGGGATTAATGTAGGATTAGTATAAATGGGTGGTTGTTGGTCGGCACAAACTCGGTGGGCCAAAGGGCCTGTTTCAGAGCTGTATCTCTAAAGAATAAAAATAAAAAAGATTTGCAGGGCTGTAGGGAAAAGGCAGGGTAGTGGGACTAGCTAAGTAGCTCTTATGGAGAGCTGGCAAAGACATGAAGGGTCTCCTGTGTTATAACCATTCTATGATTCTAACAGCAGAGAATTTTCTAATGCTAGCCAACAATTCTTCCTTGCCCAACACCAACAAAAAGAACCGCAAATCTAACACCTCTAGTCAAGAGAGTGGGGGGGGGTGGGGGTGGGGGATTGCTGGGGAAGACAGAAAGCGGGAAACTATAGGCTAGCTAGCCTAACATCTGTCTTCGGGAAAATGCGAGCATCCATTATTAAGAAAGTAGTAGCAGGACATGTAGAAAATCAGACCGAGTCAACATGGTTGTCTGGAAGGGAAATTGTGTTTGGCAAATTTATTAGAGTTCTTTGATAAAGGAAACCAGTAGATATAGTGTATTAGGATTTCCAAAAGGCATTTGAAAAGGTTACTGCACAAGATAAGAGCTCATAGTGTGGGGGTAATATATTAGCATGGATAGAGGATTGGCAAACTAACAGGAAAGAGTATCATAGAGTCAGTGTTTTACAGCACAGAAACAGACCCTTCGGCCCAACGCGCCTGCGCCGGCCATCCAATATAATCCTATTTTCCAGCACTTCGCCCGTAGCCTTGTATGCTATGGCGTTTCAAGTGCTCCTCTAAATACTCCTTAAATGTTGTGAGGGTTCCTGCCTCTACCACCCCTTCAGGCAGTGTGTTCCAGATTCCAACTGGGTGAAAAAGCTTTTCCTCAACTCCCCTCTAAACCTCCTTACCTTAAATCTATTCCCCCTGGTTATTGGCTCCTCCGCTAACCTATCAATGCCCCTCAAAATTTTGTATACCTCAATCAGGTCCCCCCTCAGCCTTCTCTGTTCCAAGGAAAACAACCCCAGCCTCTCCCGTGCAATCACATCCTTCCTATAGTGTGGTGCCCAGAACTGTACGCAGTACTCCAGCTGTGGCCTAACCAGCGTTGTATACAGCTCTAACATAACCTCCCTGCTCTTATATTCTATGCCTCGGCTAATAAAGGCAAGTATCCTGTATGCCTTCCTAACCACCTTATCTACCTATGCTGCTGCCTTCAGTGATCTATGGACAAGTACACCAAGGTCCCTCTGACTCTCTGTACTCCCTAGGGTCCTACCATCCATTGTATATTCCCTTGCCTTGTTAGTCCTCCCAAAGTACATCACCTCACGCTTCTCAGGATTGAACTCCATCTGCAATTGCTCCACCCCTTACCAGCCCATGTCATCCTGTAATCTAAGTCTTTCCTCCTCACTATTTACGACACCACCAATTTTCGTGTCATCCGCGAACTTACAAATCATACCTACTATATTCACTTCTAAATCATTAATGTACACTACAAACAGTAAGGGTCCCAGCACTGATCCCTGCAGTACCCCACTGGTCACAGGCCTCCACTCGCAAAAGCAACCCTCGACCATCACCCTCTGCCTTCTTCCACGAAGCCAATATTGGATCCAATTTGCCAAATTGTCCTGGATCCCATGGGCTCTTACCTTCTTGACCAATCGCCCATGCAGGACCTTATCAAAAGCCTTACTGAAGTCCATGTAGACTACATCAACTGCTTTACCCTCATCTACCCATCTAGTCACCTTCTTGGAAAATTCAATCAAATTTGTTGGACACGATCTCCCCCCGACAAAGCCATGCTGACTATCTCTGATTAATCCCTGCCTCGCCAAGTGGAGATTAATCCTGTGCCTCAGAATTTTTTCCAATAATTTCCCTACCACTGATGTTAGACTCACAGGCCTATAATTACCTGGTTTATCCCTGCTACCCTTCTTGAATAATGGTACCTCATTCGCTATCCTCCAGTCCTCTGGTACCTCTCCTGCGGCAGAGAGGATTTGAAAATTTGTGTTAGAGCCCCTGCTATCTCCTACCTTGCCTCACATAGCAGCCTGGGATACATCACATCTGGGCCTGGGGATTTATCCACCTGTAAGCTTGCTAATACAGCTAATACTTCCTCCTTTTCAATGCTAATTTGATCAAGTATATCACAATCCCCCTCCCTGATCACTACACCTACGTCGCTCCTCTCCACCGATGAAAAGTAATAATTCAAAACCTCACCTATGTCCTCCAGCTCCACACACAGATTGCTTCTTTGATCCCTGGTTATCCTCTTGCCCTTAACATACTTATAACACGCCTTGGGATTTTCCTTTATCTTGTCTGTCAGTGATATTTCATGCCCCCTCTTTGCTCTCCTAATTACTTTAAGTACCCCCCTACACTTTCTATACTCCTCTAGGACCTCCTATTTTCAGCGCTCTGAATCTGCCATAGCCTCATTTTTTTTCCTAATCCAATCCTCTATATCCCTTGACATCCAGGGTTCCCTTGACTTGCTGGTCCTACCCTTCACCTTTATGGGAACATGTTGGACCTGAACCCTCACTATTTCCTTTCTGAATGACTCCTACTGGTCTGATGTAGACTTTCCTATAAGCTTCTGCTCCCAGTCCACTTTGGCCAGATCCTGTTTTATCATATTGAAATCTGCCTTCCCCCAATTCAGTACTTTTATTTCTGGTCCCTCCATGTCCTTTTCCATAACTGCCTTAAATCTTAGAGTTATGGTCACTGTCCCCGAAATGCTCCCCCACTGCCTCTTCTACCACTTGTCTGGCTTCATTCCCTAGAATTAAGTCCAGTACCGCTCCTCCTCTTGTAGGACTCTCTACATGCTGGCTCAAAAAGCTCTCCTGAATGCACTTGAAGAATTCTGCCCCCTTTAAGCTTTTTGCACTAATACTATCCCCTCTAATATATGGGAAGTTGAAATCCCCTACTATTAGTACCCTATTATTTTTGCACCTCTGAGATTTGCCTACATATCTGCTCCTCTATCTCGCCCTGACTGTTTTTAAGTCCTTGATCAACAGTGCAATGCCACCTCCTCTTTTGCCACCTCCCCTATCATGTCTGAAGATTCTATACCCTGGGATATTAAGCTGCCAGTCATGTCCTTCCCTCAACTGTGTCTCAGTGATAGCAATAATATCATAATTCCATGTGTTAATCAGTGCCCTCAATTCATCTGCCTTACTAGTAAGACTCCTTGCATTAAAATAGAAACAATCCAGCCTTGCATTATTTGCTTGAGCCTTAACAGGTCTATATTTACTTTGCCCTCCAGACTGACTTCTGATTTCGCTTCTCCTCTTTGATTGTACATTCTCCCCCGCCCCCCCGCCACCACTGTGCTTCCACTCTGTATCCCATCCCCCTGCCAAATTAGTTTAAACCCCCCCCGCCCCCAAACAGCACTAGCAAACCTCCCAGCAAAGGATGTTGGTCCCATTCCAGTTCAGGTGCAACCTGTCCATCTAATACAGATCCCACCTGCGCCAGAAACAGGCCCAGCGATCCAGGAAACTAAAGCTTCCCTCCTGCACCATCTCCTTAACCATGCATTCATATACTCACTAGCCCGTGGCACCGGAAGAAACCCAGAGATTGCAACTTTTGATCCTACTTTTTAATCTGTTGTCTAGCTCTCTCAATTCTTTTTGCAGGACCTCATCCTTCTTTCTACCTATGTCATTGGTACTAACGTGGACCACGACCTCCGGCAGTGCACCCTCACCCTCCAGAATACTGTGTGACCACTCAGTGATGTCCATGACCCTTGCACCAGAAAATGGGTCATTTTCAGGATGGCAAATTGTAACCAGTGGAGTGCCACAGGGATCAGTGCTGGGGCCTCAACTATTTACGATCTATATTAATGACTTGGATGAAGGGACCATGTGTATTGTAACCAAATTTGCAGATGATACAAAGTTAGGTCGGAAAGCACATTGTGAGGAGGACACAGTCTGCAAAGAGATATCGATAGGTTAAGTGAGTGGGCAAAAATTTGGCAGATAGTGTAATGTGGGAAAATGTGAGGTTCTTCACTTTGGCAGGAAGAATAGAAAAGCAGAATATTTGCAGGAGACAGACTGCAGAATGCTGTGGTACAGAGGGATCTGGGTGTTCTTTTACATGAATCACAAAGTTAGCATGCAGGTACAGCAAGTAATTAGGAAGACAAATGGAATGTTAGCATTTATTGCAAGGGGGATGGAGTTTAAAAGTAGGGATGTCTTGCTCCAACTGTACAGGGCATTGGTGAGACTGCACCTAGAGGGAGCCTGACAGCATAGACGTTGAGAGGATGTTTTCCCTCATGGGAATTCCTGAGCTAGAGGATGTAGTTTCAAAATAAGGGGTTTCCCTTTTAAGACTGTGATGAGGAGGAATTTCTTCTCTAAGGGTCATTAATGTTTGGAATTCTCTTCCCCAGAGAGCTGTGGGTTATTAAATATATTGAAGTCTGAGTTAGATTTTTGATCTATAGGGGAATCACAGAAGTCAGCCCATTGTGTGTGCACCGGCTCTCCGAATGAGCAATTCACCTAACGCCATTCCCCGCCTTCTCCCCATAACCCTGCACGTTCTTCCTTTTCAGATAACAGTCTAATTCTCTTTTGAATGCCTCAATTGATCCTGTTTCCACTACATGAGAGTCGAGGGTTATGGGGGACAGGCAGGCAGTTAAGGCCACAATCAGATCAACCATGATCTTATTAAATGGTGGAGCAAACTCACAGGGCTGAAAGGCCTACTCCTGCTCCTATTTCTTCTGTTCTTGTATAAAAACACATTAACTGGTCATTCATCTCGTGCTGCTTGTGTGGTCTTGCTACGTGCATGTTGGTTGTTGGGTTTGCCTAGGTAACAGCAAAATGCTTTGTGGTGGCCTGAGGATGTGAAAATTACTGTATAAATGCAATTTTGTTCTTTAGCAACATGCTCAGTGATCTTTTAGTAGCGATCTCGCAACTTTGCTTTTCAAGTTTGGCGTTCTATCTGATTGGGCGTTTGGAGACCAGATGGGACACAGACAGTGTTTTGTGCTGAGGTCATGAGGACCGATGAAATGAAGATGTTTGGCTGAGGAAAATTTCCGAATTTTATAGAAGAGGCAAAAGCAGGAAAGTTTCAGTTGTGAAGGGACAATGTGAAAATTCAGTAGTGCAACATTTTAGCAATGTGTCCTGAGAAATAGTTTTTTGATACATTCACTGCGAAACTACAAAATCACCCCCTACCAAAGTCTGATTTCAACAGTATTTTTTGTTATCTGCCCCATTTCCATGAAGTTGTTGACCCTCTTTGACCTTCAGTTCCACAGGTAACGGTCCTCAGCTACCCCACCCCAAGGGCCATTATATTTGAGCCTAGATGGTGAATGTTGGCAAGCTATTCAGCTTTGGAGGGCATCACAGCTGAATCCAAGCCTGATGTTGCCATGTGTTTTCCAGCCAGTCACTTGCTACTGATTTTTTTTGGTCCCTAAACATTCCAGCCTGTGATCTTGAGGCTATCTATAGAGCCCCAGCATCTCATTGATCTGGGATCATACCTTGGATCTCCTGGTCTTTGTGGCCTTGAAGCTACACTGAAGCCAATTTTTGATATTTGAGCCAGTGCAGCAAGTGTTTGTGGGGTACTCATCCATATCGGTTAACACTGTGGAGCCTTTTCCTGTTGTTAACCAACACTCATACTTGTGTGCTTGCAGCTAGAAACAATCGGTAACGAGAACCTTTGCTGATGCTGCTTTTTCTCCCTACTCGGGGGTCCTCTTGTATTACATTCCACTTCTGTTCTGGCTGCCGTCCATTAACTTGCTCAGGCACACTAAGGAGCAAAGCTGGTGATTCCTCATCAGTGTTAATTTGTGCATTGCATTTACCTACTGGGGACACTAGAAATGCTCCTTTATCTGTGCCCTAGACATTGCTTCAGTTGTAACCTATAGGCTCTTGTTTTCAAATGGTGCAAGAGTTGTGTTGTCTGTACCCCAATACAAGATGAGAATTTCTCATGGACAGCCTTGGACAGGCATCAGTCCACTGTGATGTGATGGAACGTTTTTACCTTTAAAACCTAAGAAGGACCATAGGAACAGGAGGAGGCAATTCAGCCCCTCCAGCCTGTTCTGCCATTGAATTAGATTCAAGCTAATCAGTATCTACCCACTTTGGTTCCATAACCCTCAATACTCTTGCCTAACAAAAATCTATCAATCTCAGTTTTGAAATTTTCAATTGACTCCCAGCCTCAATAACTTTTTGGGGAGAGAATTCCAGAAATAACTTGGAAGTTATTTTATTTTTGGCAATCTCTGTGCTGCAGACTGCTTATGCTTTAAGTGCAAGCTCAGTACCTCGAGCAGTGTTATACTTGTCCAACCATCCAGCCTCAATAGCTTGCCCACTCCTAGGCTGTACCTCACCCCCCCCACCCCCCCCTTCGGTCCGTCCTGCCTTTACCTCACTCCACCATCAATGGCAGAACCTTTAACCTTGTCTGCCCTGCACTCTGGAGCTCTTCTGCAACCTCTTCACCTTAATTACCTTTCTCTGCACCTTCATCAACCTATTTATGTTAAATGTATTATATAAATGCCATCTGTTCATGATACTGAAGAATCTTCAGCTTTGCCATTAAAGGAAATCTATGTACATTGCAGCAGGTCACTGAGAAGGTTCACCACCATCTCCTTAGCAGCTAGAGATGGACAATAAGTGCAATTTTCTCAGCAATGCTCATATCCCGAGAATTCCTTTTAAATCCTCTTAGGATGTTTCTAGTTTTGAGAGGATGTGCACAAACAGTTGATTTACCATTGGAAATATTTTTATTCATCATTCTGTTCTAAATGCATTGGCAGTTGCGGGGGTATGTTATGGGACCAGCAGTTCTCCACGTGGCTCATCAAGTGTGCATCATGTAAATGACGATTATCAATAAGCTGTTAAACCAAGGAGGGATCATAGTTTACCCCAATCCTGTCTGAAATCTGAATCCATTCCCGCATACACTTGCCAGCAGGAGTCATTGGGAAGTAAACAGGAGCAGTAGCTCTGGATAATTTCACCAGCCCCAGTGCCTCTGGGGCCAAATGGAGAAGCCTTAATTCTGGCCTGGCTGAGATCAACCAGTTTGGCATAAAAATTGATGCTCGATCAATTAATTTTAAATCTGAGATTGATAGATTTTTGTTATCTAAAGTATTAAGGAATATGGAGCAAAGGTGGAGCTAGTTTGTAGATCAGCCATGATTTTATTAAATGGCGGAACAGGCTCTAGGCTAAATGGCCTCCTCCTGTTCCTACATTCCTAACGGGAGTGGAACCTGGATCTTCTGGTTGCACGACTCAGTCACACGGCACTGTCATTATCTAGGAGGCCATCAAGGAGCTGTACTATTAGTTTTTTTTTAAATAACATTTTAGTTGTCTCTTGATTTTGCTCTGAGGCTAGAACAGTAGTGCTGGAGAAAACAGACTCCAAGTGTCCAAATGAAACGTGTGCAGAATCCTATACAATGGCTAATACCATCTGGCTCAGTGACAGCACAGTTGCTCATTCCAATTGTGCTGATTGTATTGTGTTAGCAGCTCCCCACCCCCTCTACACAATACAGCTATAATGTTGCAATTGTTCCCAATTTAGAGCAGTCCCACATTGTAATGTTCTGCCTTAACATTGAGTCTCAGTTTGGAGTAAAACCCATTCTGAACGAATGTAATGTGGTTGGTTACATGAAACAGAAAATAGTGCATGCCTGTGTGTGTCTGTCACTCTGCCTCTCCAGAATAAGGAGTGCATTATTTTATCCTTCATGTTACTGCCTCTGCAGAGAGGGATTTGTTTATCATATTTTCAAGCAGTGAGATCTCACATCTGAGTGACATCCTCAAAATAAAATGTAGTTTGCAATTCTCTAGGTCTCTCAACACAGTGAATCATGCTCGAGCACAGTCTGTATATTTGAATTTTTTTTGTCTGAGTGTCTAACAGTGCATTTAAAGGAGACTCTGCCCATATCTTTAATTAAACCTAACTTACTAAATTGCTCAGCCTCATTTAAGAGGAACCAACAGATCACAAAACACATTTTTTTTTATATTGGAGCCCCATAGAGCTCTTGTGAAGGTCTAATCCGCTTGAATATGCCATGTTATTCCAGAATTGTAGCTATACAGTTCATGCGCCAGGCTGTGTTAGACTAGTGGTCAGGATCTGATGGTCAGCTGTACTAGGTTGGTACAGTCGAGGTCAGAGTGTGATTTGTACAGTCTGTGGCTGTAGTGTGTGGGTCAGGGCAGCTAGGGTTTTTGGGGCTGAGCTTCTATTTGAGTACTGCCGTTAGGATCAGAGGCATTAAACAAATCAAGAAAGGTGGATTGAGTAAGTTTAGTGTCAGTTAAGCTCTCTTGGTAACACAAAAGCAAAACACTGTGGATGCTGGAAATCGGAAATGAATACTGAAAATGCTGGGAATACTCAATAGGTCTGGCAACATCTGTGGAGAGAAACAGAGTTAATGTTACAGGTTTCATCAGAACACCTTAGTAACACCATCACGTCTGGGTCAGAAGGTTGTGTGAAGTTCAGTCCCTACACCCCAGAGCTTCAGTGCCTCACCTAGGCTGACAGTTCAGTGCAGTACTGAGTGAGTGCTGCTCTTGGGGCTTTACTTGAAGTATCATCTCATCTGCCTGCTCTGATAATTCAAGGCAGACTTTACAGATCCTGTGTACTTTTGGAAGAAAAGCAGACTAGAGAGTGAGACACATTCCGCTCCAGTTCTTCCTGATCACAACCCAGTGTCCTGCTGGAAAATTTGTGCTGGGTGAGAACAGGAGTGGGTTAAGGTCAATGATCTGCAGGGTAAATAGCCTTCCGCGTTCACTCTCTAGATTCACGCACACAGTAACCCCTTAAACAAACAAATTACATTTATTTACACCTTTCACTGGATGTCCTAAAGTGCTTCACAGCCAATAGATTACTTCTGTATTGCAGTTGTTGTTAACTGTTGTTGACAACAGTCCTACAAATAGAAAGTGAGATACTGACCAGTTAATCTGTTCTGGTGGTGATGGTTGAGAGAGGAATATTATCCTGGACACAGGACAATATGGGGAGCTTCAACACCACCTGAAGGGATAGATTGGCTTGCGATTTAATGCTTTGCCCAAATGACAGCACCTCTGACAGTGCAACACTCCCTCTATCCTACACTGAAGTGTTAGCCTAGGTTCTGTTCTTAGGTCATAGTGAGACTCAATCCCACAAGCTTCTGACTAAGGCGAGTGTTACTACTGAGCCAAGCCAAGTTACCAAATACCAGAGGATGACCAGCATCCCTGGAAAGACGACTCTGCATGGACCAATACCTTGAGAAGAGAAAAATTAAAAGAACAATGAAGGGATGCGGCAAATCATTAATGTCTTTGGTTTGGATGGCGGGTGGTGGTGTCAGACGGAAGAGATGAGAGAAAGATTGGGGGCTAATAGTTGATCAGGACAAATCAGTGAAGAGATGATATGGGAATGATTAAGAAACCCTGAGACCAAACAATTCATTTTAAAAAATAATTCTCAGGATGCGAGTGCTGCTGACAAGGCTGACATTTATTGCCTGTCCCTGGTGCACCACCTTCTTGAACTGTTGAAAACAGGTTTGATGTAACTAATTTCCTTGGCTACTTCAGAGGGCAGTTAAGGAATGAAGTCACATATAGGACATAACTAGTCCAGGGTATTTTTTAAGGACAATCCAATGGCTTCATGGTCATTTTTAGATTTGAAATTTAAGCTGTTATTAGTCCAGGCCTCTGCATCACTAGTTCTGTAACATGAACACTATAACCACAGTACCTGTAGATTTTAAATGTGAGGGTGGCGTAGCTTTTCCCCTTGCTGTCTGCAATGTGCACACAGTAAAGGTGAATAGCTTTTTGGTGTGAATGAGTTAAGATGTGTCTTATTTAAAAAGACAATCTTAACAATGGGGTGGAGGGATATCTAAATCATAGTTCTGTTTTAAGATCTGTAAATGTGCAAGTGATCAGCTGTGGGGCTAACTCTGTTTAAAGTCTTGTAGTTTGACTTTAACAAATATTATTGGCCCCATCACAAACCATAAATGTCAAATCTGCACATTGTACTGGTGGCTAATCTCAGATTTGCATTGTACTTTAAATGAAGATTTAAAATCAGATATTTATTGGACAGCTCTTCAAACTAACTTCTGGTATGGAGTGCTACTCAGGAACATGGTGCACAGTTAACATTCACAATAAACTTTGTACTTTATTACTATACATCATTGCAGCTATGATGGCTGAGATTGAGATGGAAGAGTAAAAGCAATGAGGAAGTAAATCATTTAGTGACACTCAGATTTGGGATTTTAAAAACTGTGGATGGAATGGAAAGCTGAGGTTGATGAAGGGTTCTCTTCCTCCAACCCATTCTAACCATGTGCTGGGAGAGAATGAGTTGGAGTAAGAGATTCTTCTTGATTACAACACCATGAATGGAGATGGAAGTGCATGTAGAATGGTGATTTTACTTTGTGCTCGGTAATGGAGAGATGCTGATGAGGCCACAGTTGCCTGGGAAGGTGATCTGAGTTTTCTGCTTGATCTAAGCCTTTGTGTTGGTGCTCCTACAATGTTGGGTAAGAAATTCTGTGGTAAGTGCCCGGCATTGGTGAAGAAATAGCCATATATTATGTCCTAGTCAAGATGGTGTTTGACTTGGATGGCAGCTTGGAAGTAGTATTTTCCTGAGTGCAGAACTAGGGGGCACTGTTTTAAAATTAGGGGTTGCCCTTTTAGGACAGAGATGAGGAGGAATTGTTTCTGAGGGTTGTGCAACTTTGGACCTCTCTGCCTCAGAAAGTGGTGGTGGTGGGGTCGTTGAATATTTTTAAGGTGGAGGTAGATAGATTCTTATATAATAAAAACAAAATACTGCAGATACTGGAAATCTGAAATAAAAACAAGAAATGCTGGAAATACTCAGGTATAGCAGCATCTGTGGAGAGAGAAGCAGAGTTAACGTTTCAGGTCAGTGACCCTTCATCAGAACTTGTTAGACAAGGGAATCAAAGGTTATCGGGCGTAAATGGGAATTCGAGACACAAACAAATCAGCCGTGATCTTATTGAATGGTGGAGCAGGCTCGAGGGGCCGAATGGCCTACTTCTGCTCCTAATTCCTATGTTTGTATGTCCTCCTTGGTGGTGGAGGTTGTCGGCAGGATCTGCAGTTTACGAATAAGGGAAGAATGCTCAGGGTAACAGTGACCATAGTAATTTAGTAAAATAGACAAAAAAATTAGACATGGGCAGAAAGAGATCCATTGCACCGTCTCCATTTGATACCAGGATCTCAAAACTCACTCCGCCTTCCTCAGTGCTCCTTCCTCCAACAATGGGCACATTGTTGAAACCCAACCATCAGCTAACTTTTCATGTACAGTATGATGGGCCTCGACCCTTCACCCAAGTTTCTCAATTGAAAGTTAGTGTTAATTCTGTAAGTAGGGAGCATGATAGTTGACTAGTGAAAATAATTCCACCGTACGACAGTAATGGGTACCTCCAGAGTGCAAACAATCTTTCATCAACCTGTGACCTTTACCAGCTAGAAGGACAAGGGCAGTAGATGCATAGGAACACCCTCACCTGCATGTTCTCCTCCAAGCCACACACCACTCTGACTTGGAACTATAATACTGTTCCTTCACTGTTGCTAGGTAACTATCCTGGAACTCCCTCCCTAACAGCACTGTGGGTGCAACTACACCACATAGTTCCAGAAGACAGTTCACCACCATGTTCTCGAGGCAATTAGGGGTGGGCAACAAATGCTGGCCTTGACAGCACCAATCATATAGCATGAATAAATTTTTTAAAAAGTGAGTGCAAGTGAATCTGTGCAGTTGAGAACATTTAGTCTGCTGAAATCCTTACCATTGTTGATCTCCCCACCTCTGATGTGGAATATTCTCCATCAGAATGTCCAGGTTATAAAATACTGCAGAACCTAAATCAGACACTCGAATATTACTCAGTACTTTCCCGAAGTCTTTCATCTGCTACAGAATAATTTATATGCAGTCATTGGTAAATGACAGCAAAGATTGTAAGAAACCACTGAAATTATAATTTCTTCCCCTTGTGTCCCGCCTCCGGTTCTGCGTCAGTATCTCTAAGCGTCATAAGGCATGTTGAAACTCTCAATTCCTTTTCCAATTGACTTTTTCTTTGGTTTTCATCACTTCTTCCAGTGATGACTCTTTGAGGTGACTTGTACTTTATATTGCGCAAGAGATGCGTGTTTATGCTTTCCTTCTGTGTCTTGTGTCCGGTTATCATGGACGTGTGAATGTGTTCAGCTCCTTCATCTCACTTTGCCTTGTACTTCACAGGCAGCTCATCTGCTGGCACCTTGTACATTTTATTTTGTAGCTAACAATGGCCTCTTTGAAGGATCCCCCTATGTATACTGTACCAACGACCTGCAAATCTATTGCAGGAAATAATATGTTACGGGGGTTGTCACACAGTACTGCTGTTCAGTTGAATTTTCCACTCTGAGCATCTCAACTGTACAATTGCTGTCTGTGTACTCAGCTTTTGTAAATTTTGTAAATGTGAAATAAGAAGTCTAAATGATGCTGTGATCAATTCTTGGTCAATGTTGCTAGAGTCTTTGTTTCTTGTGATAAGTTATCCCAAGCTCTTGAGTGGATGGCAGCTTTGTTATCTCTTGAGTGTCAATTTGATTTTTAATTTGAAGAATCTGGGAGAAGGTCAAAGCTCATTGTGCAGGACAGCACCCAGATTACAAAAATGTCAAATCAGGAAGTGGTTATACTATGAAAAGAGATGCAATATCTGCAGTTAGAGTAAAAGTCAGTTTGATGGGTCATGACATCATCCCGCCACCCTCTCCTGAGACACTGATTCTTGCAGGAGTACACGTTCCATGGGCACCAGATGCTCTTTGGTACCTCAAGTAAACATTTGAACATAGACACTGAGTGATGGCAGGCAGCTATAATAGCAGGATAACGCGAGATGAGCGGTCTACTAATGCGGAAGTGTCTACACTCCTCGATGGCCCAGTGGGTAAAGGCACCTTTCAAATGCATCACAAAGCATGGGTCAGTAGGTCCCTGGTTCAAATACCCCCTTCCCTTTCAACACCACTGTCTTCACTGCCCTCCTCAAAACCCCCACCCTTGACTTTCTGTCCTTGTAAACTACCACCCCAGTTTCAACCTTCCTCTTTCCAAAATCCTTGAATATTATGTCACCTCCCACAGCTCCATGTTTGAATCTCTCCAGTCGGGTTTCTGCTCCTCCACAGCACGAAAGCCTCTAATCAAAGTCACAAATGACATCCTCTGTGACTGTGATCATGGTAAACAATTATGCTCATCCTCTTGACCTCCCTGCTGTTTTTGACACAGCAGACCACACCATTCTCCTCCAGTGCCTGTCCTCCGTTGTTCAGCTGAGTGGTACTACCTGTGCCTGGTTTGATTTCTATCTATCCAGTCATAGCCAGTGGATCTCCAACAGTGCCCTAGCACCATTACATCTGACAGCATTGAAGGGTGCTGGTCCCTATACTCCCCTCCTCTGCCTACGTATTTCTCCCTCCCTGTCTTTGCCTTCCGTGTTGTTTCAGTTATTGTGAGGCAACTATGGTGTGACCTCTCCATGGCGCATGCCTGGGCGAATGTATGGAGCTTGAGAGTTGCCTAATCGTCAAAACCCCCCTCCCGGCCTTTCTAGTGGGGTCCAAAGGAGTGCAGAGCACGACTGGCAGTTCTGATGAAGGGTCACTGACCTGAAACGTTAACTCTGCTTCTCTCTCCACAGATGCTGCCAGACCTGCTGAGTATTTTCAGCATTTCTTGTTTTTATTTCTCCTTGTCTATATCATCTGAAGGCATGGTGTCAGGTTCCACGTGTATGCTGACAACACTCAGCTCTACTCCACCACTGCTTCCGCTACCTCTGTCTTGTCAGTCTGTTTGTCGGACACCTAGACCTGCACAAGCTGCAATATTCTCCCAACTAAATGTTGAGAACACCAAACCCATGGCCCTTGCCTAAAACTTCATACTCTCACCAGTGATTTCATTTCCTCCTTGGCCACTGTCTTAACTTGAAGGGTACTGTTCACACCCTCCGTGTCCTATTTAATCCCAGGCTGATCTTCCAACTCTTAATGCTCTCCTTCACAAAAAAACATCTACTTCTACCTCCATAACATCCCCCGTCTCCACCTGTGCCTCAGATCATCTGGTGGTGAAACCATCATCCGTGCTTTTGTCACATACGCGCTTGACTATTGCAATATTTTCCTATTTTCCACTCTGCATAACCCTCAGCTTATCCAAACTCTGTTACCTGAATAAACGCAAAATACTGCGGATGCTGGAAATCTGAAATAAAAACGAAGTGCTGGAAAAACTCAGCAGGTCTGGCAGCAGCTGTGGAGAGAGAAGCAGAGTTAACCTTTCAGGTCAGTGAACTTTCAGCAGAACTGGTAAATATAAGAAATGTAAAAGATTTTAAGCAAGTAAAGCTGGGGTAGGGCAAGAGATAACAAAAGAGGTGTTGATATGGCAAGGTCACAGAATAGCTGACCAGAAGGTCATGGAGCAAAGGCAGAAAATATGTTAATGGTGTGCTGAAAGACAAAGCATTAGTGCAGATATGGTGTTAATGGACTGAAAACTAATGAACAGCCACAGCACCAATGTGAAAAAAAAGTGCGTAGGCACAGTAGAAACAAACTGAACAAACTAAACTAAAATAAACACAAAAAAGAAAAAAAAACTAAAGATAAAAGTAAAATAGGGGGCCTGTCATGCTCTGAAATTATTGAACTTGATATTCAGTCCGGTAGGCTGTAGTGTGCCTAATCGGTAAATGAGATGCTGTTCCTCGAGCTTGAGTTGATCACTGGAACACTGCAGCAATCCCAGAACAGAGATGTGAGCATGAGAGCAGGGGGGTGTGTTGAAATGAGCATGAGAGCAGGGGTGTTGCTGTGGGTGCTCGCATGGACCCTGGTTATGCCTGTCTTTTTGTGGGATATGTCGAACATTCCTTGTTCCAGTCCTACTCAGGCCTCCTTCCCCAACTCTTTTTCCGGTACATTGATGACTGTATTGGTGCAATTTCCTGCTCCTGCCCGAACTGGAAAACTTTATCAACTTTGCTTCTAATTTCCACCCTTCTCTCACCTTTACATGGTCCATCTCTGACACTTCCCTTCCCTTCCTCGACTTCTCTGCTGGGGCTAGGCTGTCTACTAATATTCATTATAAGCCCACTGACTCCCACAGCAACCTCTTCACACCCTGCCTCCTGTAAGGACTCCATTCCATTCTCCCAGTTTCTCCGTCGCCGACGCATCTGCTCTGACGATGCTACCTTCCATGACAGTGCTTCTGATATGTCTTCCTTTTTCCTCAACCAAGGATTCCTCTCCCACTGTAGTTGACAAGGCCCTCAACCGTGTCCGGCCTATTTCCCGCACCTCTACCCTCACCGCTACTCCTCCCTCCCAGAACCGTGACAGGGTTCCCCTTGTCCTCACTTTCCACCCCATCAGCCTCCATATCCAAAGGATCATCCTCCGCCATTTCCGCCACCTCCAGTGTAATGCCACTACCAAAGGCATCTTCCCCTCCCTTCCCCTGTCAGCATTCCGAAGAGATTGTTCCCTCTGCGACACCCTGGTCCACTCCTCCATTACTCCCACCACCTCGTCCCCTTCCCACAGCACCTTCCCCTGCAATCGCAGGAGGTGTAATACCTGCCCACTTACCTCCTCTCTCCTCACTATCCAAGGCCCCAAACACTCCTTTCTAGTGAAGCAGCGATTTACTTGTACTTCTTTCAATGTAGTATACTGTATTCACTGCTCACAATGTGGTCTCCTCTACATTGGGGAGACCAAACGGAGACTGGGTGACCACTTTGCGAAACATCTCCGCTCAGTCCGAAAGCAGGACCCCGAGCTTCCGGTTGCTGGCCATTTCAACACTTCCCCCTGCTCTCATGCTCACATCTCTGTCCTGCGATTGCTGCAGTGTTCCAGTGGACATCAATTCAAGCTTGAGGAACAGCACTTCATTTACCGATTAGGCACTCTAGAGCCTGCCGGACTGAACATTGAGTTCAATAATTTCAGGGCATGACGGGCCCCCCATTTTACTTTTATCTTAAGTTCTTTTTTCTTTTTTGTGTTTATTTTAGTTTAGTTTGTTTGTTTCTACTGTGCCTACCCACTTTTTTTTCATGTTTATGCTTGTGGCTGTTCATTAGTTTTCAGTCCATTAACACCCTATCTGTACTAATGCTTTGTCTTTCAGCACACCATTAACATATTGTTTGCCTTTGCTCCATGATCTTCTGGTCAGCTATTCTGTGACCTTGTCTTATCAATACCTTCTCTTTTGTTATCTCTTGCCCTACCCCAGCTTTACTTGCTTAAAATCTTTTACATTTCTTATATTTGCCAGTTCTGAAGAAGGGTCACTATCTCTTTACACAGATGCTGCCAGACCTGCTGAGTATTTCCAGCACTTTGTTTTTATTTCTGTTACCTGTATCCTAACCACCAATTCCTGTTCACTTGCTGACCTACATTGACTGTTGGTCCCCCAACACCTCCAATTTAATATTCCCACCCCCAAATCCCTATCCCTGTAACCACCTCCACCCCTAAAACCCTCCGTGAGCTCTGCATTCCTACACTCTGGCCTCGCGTGCAACCCCGTTCCCTTGACCCCACCATCGGTAGCTGACGTCTTCAACTGTCTAGGCACTCAGCTCTGAAATTCCCTCCCTAAATCCCTCCACCTCTCTACTCCTCTCCTTAACATCCACCTCTTGGACCAAGCTTTTAATCACACCTGCTCTCTCCTCCTTTGGTGTTGTGTTCATTTTTACCTGACACTTTTTTTTTAATAGAGATGCAGCACTGAAACAGGCCCTTCGGCCCACCGAGTCTGTGCCGACCATCAACCACCCATTTATACTAATTCTACACTAATCCCATATTCATACCACACCCCCACCTGTCCCTATATTCCCCTACCACCTACCTATACTAGGGGCAATTTATAATGGCCAATTTACCTATCAACTTGCAAGTCTTTGGCTGTGGGAAGAAACCGGAGCACCCGGCGAAAACCCATGCAGACACAGGGAGAACTTGCAAACTCCGCACAGGCAGTACCCAGAATTGAACCCTGGTCGCTGGAGCAGTGAGGCTGCGGTGCTAACCACTGTGCCGCCCCACTTCTACGAAGTGCTTTGGGATTCTTCCCTACATTAAAAGTTAAAAATTGTTCATTGTGTTGTGGTAGACCTTTCTGGGGCTTCAATTATTGCAATCTATATTGAAGACTTGGATGAAGGGACAGAGTGTATTGTAGCCAAATTTTTTGATGATACAAAGATGGGTAGAAAAGCAAGTTGTGAGGAGGACACAGAGTCTGCGAAGGGATATAGATAGATTAAGTGAGTGGGCAAAAATTTGGCAGATGGAGTATAATGTGAGGTTATCAATTTTGGTAGGAAGAATAGAAAAGCAGAATATTATTTAAATGGAGAGAGACTGCAGAATGCTGCGGTACAGATGGATTTGAGTGCTCTTGTACAGGAATCACAAAAAGTTATCATACAGGTACAGCAAGTAATTAGGAAGGCAAAAGGAATGTTGGCCTTTATTGCAAGGAGGATGGAATGTAAAAGTGGGAAAGTCTTGCTACAACTTTACAGGGTATTAGTGAGACCACATCTTGAGTACGGTGTACAGTTTGTTGAAGGAGGGATATACTTGCATTGGAAGCAATTCAGAGAAGGTTTACTAGGCTGATTCCTGGGATGAAGGGGTTGCTTTATGAGGAAAGATTGAGCAGGGGGTTGGGCCTATACTCATTGGAATTTAGAAGAATGAGAGTTGATCTTATTGAAGCATAAGATTCTGAGGAGGCAAGACAGGGTAGATGCGGAGAGGATGTTTCCCCTCAAGGGGGAATCTAGTTTTAGGGGGCACAATTTCAAAATAAGGGGTCTCCCATTTAAGAGGGAGATGAAGAGGAATTTCTTCTCTGAAGGTCGTTAATCTTTGCAATTCTGTACCCCAGAGAGCAGTGGAGGCTGGGTCATTGGATATATTCAAAGCTGAGCTTTGTTTAGGGTTATGGGGGGCAGAAAGGAAAGTGGAGTTGAGGCCACAACCAGATCAGCCATGATCTTATCGAATGGCAGAGCAGACTCAAAGGGCCGAATGGACTGCTCCTGCTCCTACGTCCTATGAGCCAAGCAGATTTTTGACCTAGAAGGGAGTAAGGGGTAATGGAGGGCCAGCAGGAAGGTAGAGTTAAGGCCACAATCAAATCAGCCATGATCTTATCGAATGGCGGAGCAGGCTCGAGGGGCCGAATGGCCTACTCCTCCTGTTTCTTTTCTTATAACTATGGAGAGAAAATTTGATTCTCTGCTGGAAGGTGTGCATTTGTGAATGTTGATCAAGGCTGGAAATGATGTAGTTGTGATGCACTGCACAGTTTAAAAAAAGCTGCCAGCACTCACTACTTGGCTGTTATGTGATGAATGGCCACCTGGTTAAGGTGCAGAACTGCGATTGGTGCCTGTGGAACCCATAACCCTGTAAGGAGCCAGTACCTTTGAGGCAGAAAGGGATCAGGAAAATTGTCAACAAAAATATGAAACACATTGGTATGTGACAATGTATTTGTACATTTTGTTCCACTGCCCTCTTGGATAGGCAGCAGTTTTGACTTGTATTACAAGTCACTCCATGTATTCCAGTTTGTGAATTGATCCTACAATGGATGCATCAGTTTAAACATGTAGTCCATGCAAGCTAGGGCTCGTCTGTACTGCTTCCTGACTCAACTGTCTGCTCAGTGTCTCACACGTTATCATGGTGTTGTTGAGCAAACCCTGGCCCCAAGAGTATGATTTCCGTCCAGAACACAAAACTACAATTACAGGAAGAATTTCTTTTCACAGCCTTGAATATTTTTATTTGTTGGCACTTGCTGTTTTTGTTCAAGAAATATTAAAGAGCTCAACACCCTCCCAATGCAAGTGTCTGTGCAGTTAGAATAAATGGCTGTTGGAAAGGAATGAGACTTGCTGATTGTTTGTGGCGTCACTGAATACTAATAGAGTACTTTCATACATTCAGGCAGACCTGACAGTAGCGCAGATGGTCAGAACTTGTCTGTTACTGTTTTTCCCTTGTTGAATATTTCAGTTTCATTTATAGATTGTTAGAGCATTTTCAGAGGGTGTTGTTTGACTGACATTTCTGTTAGGGTTTCGATCTTTCCAAAAATAGGTTAAGATACAAATCACTGCATAAAAACAGTTGTAAGGAGTTACTGAATATATAGTGTCTCATTATTTTAGAGGGCTAACTTATGAGGCCATGGCGTTGAAGTAAATATTTTCATTCCTAATATCACTTGCATTTGATGGAAAATCCAAAAGAAGTATCCGTGCCACAGTTGCGCTATTCTTTGTGACCAAGTGGAGGTGATATTGGTGGCTTAGATTTTGGGGGACACCCTTCTTGTCATAAACGGTTAGTAAGCTGTATGACTCTAGGCAGTGTCATCACACCTGAGACTGGATTCTTGTTCTCACTTTGCGATTACACATGCACTTTCCAACAGGGATATCTGGGTAATCAGGTGGGGAATCATAGGGATCTCTGGATGGTGATCAGGCGGGGAATCACTGCCTGATCAGTGAATCATAGAATCATACAGCACAGGAGGCGGTCATTTGGTCAAGTGTGCCTGTGCTGGCTCTTTGAAAGAGCTATGCAATTAGTCCCACTCTCCTCTTTTCCCTTCCAATATATATATGTCTAATTCCCTTTTGAAAATTACTATTGAATCTGCTTACTTTTCAAACAGTCCATTCCAGATCATCATAACTCGCTGCATAAACAGAATTCTCCTTGTTACCCTTTGGTCTTCTGCCGATCACCTTAAATCTTTGTCGTCTGGTTACTGACCTTGCTGCCGGTAGAATCAACTTCTTATCTACGCTATCAAAACCCCTCATAATTTTGAACAGCTCAATTGAATCACCCTTTAGGGTACATAAAGGGTAGCCAGTAGAAGTAATATACTTGGATTTCCAAAGGGCATTCGATAAGGCGCCACACAAAAGGTTAATACGCAAGATAAGGTCTCGTGGAGTTGAGGTTAATATATAGGGTGGCGCAGTGGTTAGCACCGCAGCCTCACAGCTCCAGTGACCCGGGTTCAATTCTGGGTACTGCCTGTGTGGAGTTTGCAAGTTCTCCCTGTGTCTGCGTGGGTTTCCTCCCACAGCCAAAAGACTTGCAGGTTGATAAGTAAATTGACCATTATAAATTGCCCCTAGTATAGGCAGGTGGTAGGGGAATATAGGGACAGGTGAGGATGTGGTAGGAATATGGGATCACTGTAGGATTAGTATAAATGGGTGGTTAATGGTCGGCACAGACTCGGTGGGCCGAAGGGCCTGTTTCAGTGCTGTATATCTAAATCTAAAAAAATCTAAAAAAAATTAGCATGGATGGAGGATTGGAGAGTAGGGATAAACAGGGCATTTTCAAGTTTGTAGAATGCTGCAATGATCAGTGCTGGCGCCTCTGCTATTTGCGATCTATATTAATAACATAGACGGAGAGACAATAATGTATCCAACTTGGCTGATGATACGGTGGGAATGTAAGCTTTGAGGACACAAAGAAGCTGCAAAGAGATTTAGACCCGATGGACCGGTTAAGTTAGTGTGCAAAAAGGTGGCAGATGGAGCATAATGTGGGGAAGTGTGAGGTATTCATTTTGATAGTAAGAATGGAAAAGCAGAATTTAAAAATAAAAAAGGCATGAAACTTGTAAATGTTGATGATCAGAGATACTTGGGTGTATTCGTACAAGTACTACAAAGTTAGCATGCAGGTGCAGCAAGCAATTAGGAAGGCAAATGGCATGTTGGCTTTTATTGCAAGGGGACTCGATTACAAGAACAGGGAAGTCATGCTACAATTGTACAGGGCTTTGGTGACTCCACACCTGGAGTACTATGTGCAGTTTTGGTCTCCATATCTAAGGAAGACTATACCTGCCTTGGCAGTATGACGAAGGTTCTCTTGATTGGTTCCTGGGATGGGAGGGTTGTCCTAGGATGAGGCTGAGTAAATTGGAGCTATACTTCTTGAAGTATAGAAGAATGAGAGGTGATCTCATTGAAATATGCAAGATTCTGAATGGGGCTTGACAGGGTAGACACTGAGAGGTTATTTCCTGTGGCTGGAGAATCTGGAACATGGGAGTACAGCCTCCGGATAATAGGTCAATCATTTAAGACTGAGATGAGAAATTTCTTCACTCAAGGGTTGTGGTACCCCAGAGGGTTGTGGATACTCCCATCTTTGAGTATATTGAAGTCTGGGATAGATAGATTTTTGATCTCAGGGAATAAGGGATATGGGGAGCGGGCAGGAAAGTGGAGTTGAGGCAGAACATTAGTAATGATTGTATTGAATGTTGGAGCAGGCTTGAGAGACCATATAGTCTACTCCTGCTATTTCTTTTGTGCTTATGTTCTTGACCGTCTCTGCCCAGTTTCCCCAGTCACTCTACATAACTGAAGTTCCCCATTCCTGGTACTATTCTGGTACACTCTCCAAGACCTTGACACCCTTCCTAAAGTGTGGTACTCAGGAGTTGATCTCAATACTCCAACTGGGACCTAACCAGTGCTTTATGAAGGTTTAACTAACTTCCTTGTTTTTGTATTTTATGTCTCTTTATAAAGCCAAGGATTGAGGTGATGTCATCCACTTTGGTCCTAAGAAAAATAGATCAGAATGTTTTCTAAATGGTTAGAAGCTGGGAACTTTTGAGCAGGGAGATTTAGGGGTGTGAATACAGAAATCACTGAAAACTCATGGACAGGTACAAAAATAATTACAAAGGCTTATGGCATGTACTTATCTCAAGGGGGCTGAAATACAAAGAGGTGAAAATTATGCGACGGTTATATAAAGCTCTGGTTAGACCCCTGTCTCGAGTACAGCATTCAGTCTGGGCCCCATACCTCAGGAAGGATGTATTGGCCTTGGAGAAGTGTTGTGCAGGTTCACAAGGATGATCGAGTTAAATTATGAGAATAGATTGCATAGACTAGGTTTGTATTTTCTTGAATAGAAGATTAAAGTGTTATCTCATCAAGGTGTTTAAGATAATTAAAGCATTTATTAAGTTAGATAGCGAAAACTGTTTCCTCTGGTGGGAGAGGCCAGCACAAGGAAAATCTGGAACATTCTGCCTCCAAAAAGGTTGAGGATGGGCTCAATAGAAAATTTTAATACTGAGATTGCTAGTAGTTGTAGTGTAAGGTTATTAAGGGTTATGGAACCAAGGCTGATAAATGGAGTTAAGATATAGATCAACCATTGAATAGCATATCAGGCTGGAGGGGCTGAATAGTTTACTTCTGTTATATACTGGGGCTGTTTTCTACAAAGCAAAGACTGAAGGGTGAACTGATGGAGATTGTTAAATTATGGTTGGTTCAATAGTGTAGACAGGTGAGGATTGGGCGGAGCTTTAACAGGCAAGAACATACAGACTGGGGTGCGTACTTAAAATCATAGAAAAATGAAGCACGACTGCAACTCTGCTCTTTCGGGTTTAACAGGAGGTACATTTGGCTGCATGTATGCAACCTACCCACCATGATCGTTCGGTGCAGCCAGGTGGGGAATGAACTCTATTTAACATCAGAAATTGCAGGCAATTGAGCAGCTATAATTGGGCTTAACTTTCCTTCAGATTTAAAGCCTCCAGCACAGGTTTCCTAGGGCTCGGGAAACCGGAAAAGGAAGTGAGTTTCAGGTGCAGTTCTAAGGCCATGGATAAAGTATCTGTCCTCCCATTTAAGATGGCAGGCATGCTGCCATCCAAGTTCTGAAAAGCTGTGGTCATAGCATGTATGAACTCACTTGGGAGCCATGCTTGAAGTTCTATGTGGACAGCCTCTCTCCATGGCAGACAGTCTGTCAATTCCCTGTGCCACTAATCCACTGGTGATTAAGTTGGACTTCTCTTTAGCACCTCGTAAAGTTGCTGATGCGTCCCTAACATTCTCCTCCTCAATGACTGCTCCTGCAGTTCAGATTCTGTATCCAACGGAGTAGAACTTGGCGAGGATTGTGTCCCCAATGTGGACTCTCCACAGCTGTCCCTGACACCACTGTTTGTTCATGCTCACTTGTGAGGTGTGAATCAACAGATGAAAACTGAACTAACTGCTTAAGTGGACCCACCAAAGTCTGGGTATTTGTGCTGGTGCATGGCAGTATGTGCTGTAATAGTGCACTCTGAGAAGGGATAAGTTTCTCTGAGGATTCATCCTTATGCATCTCCAGCGATACTTGCTGTACGCAGGAAGACCCTGAAAGTCAAAAAAAAGGGACATGAATTAGTCGTGGCAAAGTAAAGATTTTGACACATTTGGTCAAATGTGCGGACAATAGGCATATAGGTAGGAAAGCGCGTTGTGATGAGGACACAGTGACTGCAAAGAGATATAGTTATGTTAAATGAGAGGGCAAAAGTTTGGCAGAAGAATATAATGTGGGAAAATGTGAAGTTGTCCACTTTGGTAGGAAGAATAGAAAAGCAGAATATTTAAATGGAGAGAGACTGCAGAATGCTGCGGTACAGAGGGATCTGGGTGTCCTTTACATGAATAATAAAAAATTAGTATGCAGGTACAGCAAATAATTAGGAAGGCAAATGGTATATTGGCATTTATTGCCAGGGAATGAAGTATTCATGTGAGGAAGTCTTGCTACAACTGTACAGGATTTTGGTGAAACCACACCTAGAGTACTGCGTACAGTTTTGGTCTTGAGGGGGATGTACTTGCATTGGAAGCAGCTCAGAGAAGGTTCACTAGGCTGATTCCGAGGATGAATGGGTTGTCATATGAGGCAAGATTGGGCCTATGCACATTGGAGTTTAGAAGAATGAAAGGTGATCTTATTGAAACATAGAAGATTGACATGGTAGATGCTGAGAAGATGTTTCCCCTCGTGGGCGAATCTAAAACTTGGGGACAATTTCAAAATAAGGGGTCTCCCATTTAAGGAGGAATTTAATCTCTCAGGATCGTTAATATTGGGAATTCTCTTGCCCAAAGAGTAGTGGAGGCTGGATCATTGAATATATTTAAGGCTGAGTTAGACATATTTTTGATCTATGAGTGTTAAAGGTTATTTGAGGGGCGGGGGGTGCAGGCAGGAAAGTGAAGTTAAGGCCACATTCAGATCAGCCATGAATTTATTGAATGGCGGAGCAGGCTTGAGGGGCCAAATGGCCTACTCCTATTTCTTATGTGCTTATGACATTCACCATACACAGTCTTCTGTAGTTCAGTCGTTGATTAAATTAAGTCAGCATGTATGTCAGATTTTTGTAGCTCTGTCACCAGCCATCTGCGAGCTCCCACTCCACATTCGATTGAGAAGAGATGCAGATATGCCATTTATCTCCAGAGCAGCGTCCTCTGTATCTGTGAGCTGCACAATTTGTGAAGAAAGATCTCCAGTACTCTCCCCTTTGCTTGTTATTTGCTCTCTCTCTTCCTACAAGGGGTGGAAAACAGATCTGTGAATGAAGTTGAGTATCCATCTGATGGATGCAGTGCATTCAGCAAGGGTGACTACGATGGAGTCAGTGGCAGCAATGGATGGGTACATGGGAGGTGAGGATGCAGATAGAGAATCAAGGAATGGGTACTGCTGAAATTTCTGTGGGTGTGACGAGTGACGTGATGGAGCATGTTTGAGAAGTCAGTGAAAGGAGGGAGGGTTACACCACGTGATGCAGATGATTCAGCAAATGTACTCATTTTTCTGACCTGGTTAGGTCATTAAGATGCTTCCAGCGCTGCATCCAAGGCTGGGCACAATGCTCCTGCTTAGCTCCTCAGCCACCTCCAACCATGCCCTGATGACAGCTAAAGATTTCTTCCTCCCATTGCTAGGGAAAAGTATGTCCCTCCCGCTCCTGACTGCACCCAGCTATAATCCCAGGGGTGCATCATTAAGTCTGGGTGTTGCCTTTGCCCTTTGTGAATCCATCCTAAGCACCTGCCTCCTCCAAATTCCATTTCTGCATTGACCCTTTAAATAGTGGACCTCAGATCATGTCATATGGGAGTGCATCACACCTGCTGCGTAGCCTTGAGACACAAAACCCAGAAGTCACAATATGTTTCCTGAATTAGTCCAAAATTGAAGAATACAACCTACTGACTTCTTACTTTCGGGCTCCACGCACACATATTCCTGTCCCCAACCTCCCTACACTGGCTTAGATTCTGCCTTTCCGTTTTCCACTTGTGGGGGAGGCAGAACAAGGGGTCATAAATATAAGACAGTCAATAATAAATGCAATAGTGAATTCAGGGGAAGTTTCATTACCCAGAGAGTGGTGAGAATGTGAACAAGGAGTGGTTGAGACGAATAGCATATATGCATTTAAGGGAAAGCTGGAGAAAGGAATAAGGTGAGATAAAGGTGGGAGGAAGCTCGTGTGGAGCATAGATCTGTTGGGCTAATGGTCTGTTTCTGTGCTGTAAAACTTTATTTAATGTTCCTATTCCACTGTACCCCACCCCCCTGCGAATTGTGGTATCTGTACACCAATCCAGCTGCATTAAGATAACTAGGCACAGAGCAGTGTTTGAACTGGGGCCTTTCTTGGTCCGTGACTTAGTATTGAAATTCTTAAGCATTTTGAGCCAGCAGGGGAGCTTTTGATTTTTCAAGTTAATTTTATTATCAACACAATCGTTCATAGCAATCAGTTTTCAGCTGGACCTACTGGTGGTAGAATAGTGACTCTGCTGTGTGATAATTTCAGGGTGCAAGGGTCATGTAATAAACCCTTGAGTGATGTCCCTCTTTATTGTTGCTGTAATGAATTGCTACACATCCTGTTATACAGCCTGATTTCTTCCAAGTCATTACGCACCATTCCCCAATGAAAGTGAGTGATCAAATGCTTGGCCAGTAGCATTTGTTATTGACAAACCAAGGAGAGCAGAGTTGTAGCAGCTTCCACCCCTTCAGGCATTTTGGAGAATGCTGCTGCATTCAAACGGAGTGTTGGAATGGCAACTTAAAACAGCAGTGCTGACCCACTCCACATCGAGGCATTCCCCTCGAGGCAGTCCTCCTATGTAATGCATCACATGCTCCCATCGCTACGTTTTATTGCTAAAACTCCCTTGCCCCATTCTGTCCATTGAAGGAGGTGATGTTCAGTTCCCAGTCAGGGGTGGTGGGTGGAAACCCCTCCCCAAGTATACAATATTTGTATGAAGGGTTTTGATAGTTTCTCTCTACCTACGCTATTTCCAATGGCTGGAAGGTCAGTAACTAGAGGACACAGATTTAAGATAATTGACAAAAGAACTGGGGGCTATGAGATTTTTTTACACTGTGAGGTGTTATGATCTTGACTGCACTGTGTCTGAAAGGGCAGTGGAAGCAGATTCAGTAGTAACTTTCAAAAGGAAATTGGATAAGTACTTGAAAAGGAAAAAAATGCAGTACTATGAGGAAAGAGCAGGAGAGTAGGACTATTTGGATAGGTGTATCACAGTCAACAGAGGCAGATTGGGCCAAATGGCCATCATCATCTGTACTGTAAGTCTCTATGTGATGTTCAGCAAGATGTGGAACAGTGCGCCAGCATTATGGCCAACTGATTCAGTTCTTGCCTAATGTGAACAGATGCATTCTATTGATGGTTAGGGATTAGTGACCAGGAATGGGAGCCCCCACTGACTTCCTTCTGCCCATGCTAGTGCAGTTTCACTGAGTGTAACTGTAGCTTCTCGATTGCTGCTTAAACTGGGGTCATCTGGTATGGTGGGTACTTAGTGCTGTGGTAATGCCCTTTTCAGATATCGAAGCTCCCATGTAGTGTTGTAATTCATTGTCTCTTTAGTACTGAAATGCTTAACTGTGCTTCTATTCTCTTTCAGGGCAATCTGTCCTGCCAGCCTGGGATTCGCTTTGAAGGAAACCAAGGGGTAAGTGTTTGGCATTTTTCTGTGTTCTTTTTGATTCATTGCTAGGTGTAAGTACATATATATGCATAGGAACAAGCCATTCAGCCCTCCAGCCTGTTCCACCATTCAATTAGATCGTGGCTGATATGTAGCTTAACTCTAACTACCCGCCTTAGTTTGTAACCCTTAAATACAATTAGCTAAAAAAAATTCTATCCGTCTTGATTATTAAATTTTCAGTTGACTCCCAGCCTCAACAGCTTCTTGGGGGAGAGAATTTCAGATTTCCACTACCCTTTGCACGAAGAAGTGCTTCGTGTTTTCACCCTTGAATGGCCCAGCTCAGCTCTAATTTTAAGGCTATGCCCCCTTATTCTGGGCTGTCCCACCAGAGGAAGTGGTATCTCTTTGTTTATTATTTCATGGGATGTGGGCGTTGTTGGCCAGGCCAGCATTTATTACCTATCCCTAATTGCCCTTGAGAAGGTCATGGCGAGCTGCGTTCTTGAACTACTGCAGTCCATGTGGTGTGGGTACACATACACTGCAGTTAGGAAGAGAGTTCCAGGATTTTGACCCAGCGACAGTGAAGGAAGGGCATATAGTTCCAAGTTAAGATGGTGTGTGGCTTGGATAGAACTTGCAGGTGGTTGTATTCCCATGCATCTGCTGTTCTTGTCCTTCTAGGTGGTAGAGGTCGCGGGTTTGGAAGGTGCTGTCGAAGGAGCCTTGGTGTGTTGCTGCAGTGCATCTTATAGATGGTACACACTGCTGCCACTATGCATCTGTGGAGGAGGGAGTGAATGATTGTGGATGGGGTGTCAATCAAGCATGCTGCTTTGTCCTGGATGGTATTGAGCTTCTTGAGTGTTGTTGGAGCTGCATCCATCCAGGCAAGTGGAGAGTATTCCATCACACTTCTGACTTGTGCCTTGTAGATGGTGGACATGCTTTGGGGAGTCAGGAGGTGAGTTACTCGCCACGGGATTCCTAGCCTCTGACCTGTTCTTGTAGCCACGGTATTTATATGGCTATTCCAGTTCAGTTTCTGGTCAATGGTAACCCCCAGGATGTTAGTAGTGGGGGATTCAGCGATGGTAATGCCATTGAATGTCAAGGGGAGATGGTTAGATTCTCTCTTGTTGGAGATGGTCATTGCCTGGCACTTGTGTGGTGCAAATGTAACTTGCCACTTATCAGTCCAAGCCTGAATGTTGTCCAGGCCTTTCTGCATATGAACACGGACTGCTTCAGGATCTGAGGAGTTGCGAACGGTGCTGAACTTTTTGCAATCATCAGCGAACATCCCCACTTCTGACATTATGATGGTGAAAAGGTCATTTGATGAAGAAGCTGAAGATGGTTGGGCCTGGGACACTACCCTGAGGAACTCCTGCAGCGATGTCCTGGGGCTGAGATGATTGGCCTCCAACAACCATCTTGGTGTTAGGTATGACTCCAACCAGTGGAGAGTTCTCCCCCTTGACTCAAGTTTTGCTAGAGCTCATTGATGCCACATTTGGTCAAATGCTGCCTTGATGTCAAGGGCAATTACTCTCTCCTCACCTTTTGAGGTCAGCTCTTCGTCCATGTTGAACCAGGTCAGGAGCTGAGTGGTCCTGGTGGTACCCAAACTGAGTGTCAGTGAGCAGGTTATTGCTGAGTAAGTGCCGCTTGATAGTACTGTCAACACCTTCCATCACTGATCGAGAGTGGACTAATGGGATGATAATTGGTTGGATTGGATTTGTCTTTTTTATGTACAGGAAATACCTGAGCAATTTTCCATGTTGTCGGGTAGGTGCCAATGTGGTAGCTCTACTGGAACAGCTTTGTTAGGGGTGCGGCCAGTTATGGAGCACAAATCTTCAGAAGTATTGCTGGAATGTTGTCAGGGCTCATAGCCTTTGCAGTATCTAGTGCCTTCAGTCATTTCATGATATCACATGGAGTGAATCGAATTGGCAGAAGACTGACATCTGTGATGTTGGGGACCTCAGGAGGAGGCCGAGATAGATTATCTACTCAGCACTTCTGGCTGAAGATGGTTGCAAATGCTTCAGCTTTGTCCTTTGCACTGATGTGCTGGGCCCCCCCAGCCCGCCCCCATCATTGAGGATGGGTATATTTGTGGAGCCGCCTCCTCTTGTTAGTTGTTTAATTGTCCACCACCATTCACGACTGGATGTGGCAGAACTGCAGAGCTCAGATCTGATCTGTTGGTTGTGGGATCGCCTAGCTCTGTCTATCGCATGCTACTTCCCACTGTTTGGCATAGACGTAGTCTTATATTGTAGCTTCACCAGTTTAACGCCTCATTTTTAGGTATGCCTGGTGCTGCTCCTGGCATGCCCTCCTGCACTCTTATTGAACCAGGGTTGATCCTCTGGCCTGATGGAAATGGTACAGTGGGGAATATGCTGCTGATGGCCCACAGCACCTCATGGATGCCCAGTTTGATTTGCTGGATCTGTTCAAAATCTATCCCATTTAGCACAGTGGCACGATGGTGGGTATCCTCAATGTGAAGATGGGACTTCATCTCCACAAGGACTGTGCGGTGGTCACTCCTACCAATACTGTCGTGGACAAATGCATCTGAGACAGGTAAATTGGTGAGAACAAGGTCAAGTTGGTTTTTCCCTCTTGGCTCCCTCACCACCTGCCGCAGACCCAGTCTAGCAGCTATGTAGTTTAGTTTAGAGATACAGCACTGAAACAGGCCCTTCGGCCCACCGAGTCTGTGCTGACCATCAACCACCCATTTATACTAATCCTACACTAATTCCATATTCCGACCACATCCCCACCTGTCCCTATATTTCCCTACCACCTACCTATACTAGGGGCAATTTATAATGGCCAATTAACCTATCAACCTGCAAGTCTTTGGCATGTGGGAGGAAACCGGAGCACCCGGAGGAAACCCACGCAGACACAGGGAGAACTTGCAAACTCCACACAGGCAGTACCCAAAATTGAACCCGGGTCGCTGGAGCTGTGAGGCTGCGGTGTTAGCCACTGTGCCGCCCCTTTACTTTAGGACTCGGCCAGCTTGGTCAGCTGTGGTGCTACCGAGGCACTCTTAGTGATGGAGGTTGAAGTTTCCCCACCCAGAGTACCTTGTGTGCCCTTGCCACCTTCAGTGCTTCTTCCAATTGGTGTTCAACATGGAGGAGTACTGATTCATCAGCTGAGGGGGAGTGTTGGTGGTATCAGCAGGAGGTTTCCGTGCCCATGTTTGACCTGATGCCATGAGACTTCATGGAGTCTGGAGTCAATGTTGAGGACTCCTACTGCCACTCCCTCCCACCTGTATACCACTATGCTGCCACCTCTGGTGGGATGTCAGTGGGACAGGGCATACCCAGGAATGGCGATGCTGTTGTCTGGGACATTATCTGTAAGGTATGATTCCGTGAATATGTCAGGCTGTTGCTTGACTAATCTGTGGGACGGCTCTCCCAATTTTGGCACAACCCCCAGGTGTTAGTACAGAGGGCTTTGCAGGGTTGACGAGGCTGGGTTTTCTGTTGTCATTTCCAGTGCCTAGGTCGATGCCAAGTGGGCTGTTTGGTTTCATTCCTTTTACACTGTTCTGCAGCGGTTTCGTGGCTTGCTAGGCCACTTCAGAGGGCATTTAAGAGTCAACTACATTGCTGTGGTTGTGGAGTCACATGTAGGCCAGACCAGGTAAGGACAGCAGATTTCCTTCCTTAAAGGACGTTTATAAACCAGATGGGTTTTTACGAGAATTGACAACGGTTTCATGGTCACCTTTTACTGAGACTAGCATTTTTTAATTCCAGATTTATTAATTGAATTTAAATTCCACCAGCTGCCATGGTGGGATTTGAACCTGTGTCCCCAGAGCATTAACCTGGGTCTCTGGATTGCTAGTCCAGTGACATTGCCACTATGCCACTGCCTCCCCTATCAACTCTAATCTCTAACCTATCGACTCCTTTAATCATCTTTAAACACCTCAATTAGATCACCCCCTAACCTTCTAGATTCCAGGAAATGTAAGTCTAGTATACAATTAGTCCCCATAATTTAACCTTTTTAACCTCTATCATTATTATGAATCGTTGCAGCACCTCCAAGGCCAATGTATCCTTTCTGATGTGCGGTGCCCAGGACGGGACACAGTTACTTCTTTGGGGTCTAACCAAAGTTCTGAACAACTGAAGCATCACTTCCTCCCCTTTGTATTCCAGCCCCTTTAAGATAAAGGCCTTAAGGTAAAGGCCATGATTCCATTAGCTTTTTGAATTATTTTTTGTGCCGGTATCTTCTGGTAGAAGTTCCTGCTTATTAACATAGAACATAGAACAGTACAGCACAGTACAGGCCCTTCGGCCCACGATGTTGTGCCGAACCTTTAACCTACTCTAAGATCAAACTAACTACCTACCCTTCATTCTACTATCATCCATGTACCTATCCAAGAGTCGCTTAAATGCCCCTAATGTATCTGCTTCTACTACCACCGCTGGCAACGCATTCCACGCACCCACCACTCTCTGTGTAAAGAACCTACCTCTGACATCTCCCCGAAATCTTCCTCCAATCACCTTAAAATTATGCCCCCTGGTGATAGCCCTTTCCACCCTGGGAAAAAGTCTCTGACTATCCACTCATCATCTTGTACCCCTCTATCAAGTCACCTCTCATCCTTCTTCGCTCCAATGAGAAAAGCCTTAGCTCCCTCAATCTTTCTTCGTAGGACATGCCCTCCAGTCCAGGCAGCATCCTGGTAAATCTCCTCTGCACCCTCTCTAAAGCTTCCACATCCTTCCTATAATGAGGCGACCAGAACTGAACACAATATTCCAAGTGTGGTCGAACCAGGGCCTTATAGAGCTGCAGCATAACCTCGCGGCTCTTAAACTCAATCCCCCTGTTAATGAAATCCAACAAACCATACGCCTTCTTAACAACCCTATCAACTTGGGTGGCAACTTTGAGCGATCTATGGACATGGACCCCAAGATCCCTCTTTTCCTCCACACTACCAAGAATCCTGTCTTTAAGCCTGTATTCTGCATTCAAATTCGACCTTCCAAAATGAATCACTTCACACTTTTCCAGGTTGAACTCCATCTGCCACTTCTCAGCCCAGCTCTGCATCCTGTCAATGTCCCGTTGCAACCTATAACAGCCTTCCACTCTATCCACAACTCCAGACTTTTTCATGTCCCCTTCTAGCTCTCCTAAGTCCATTCTTCAGTTCCTTCCTGGCTACCTTGTAACCCTCTAGAGCCCTGTCTGATCCTTGCTTCCTCAACCTTAAGTAAGCTTCCTTCTTCCTCTTGACTAGCTGTTCCACATCTCTTGTCATCCAAGGTTCCTTCACCCTACCATCCCTTCCCTGTCTCATCAGGACAAACCTATCCAGCAGTCGCAGCAAGTGCCCCCTAAACAACCTCCACATTTCTGTCGTGCATTTCCCTGAGAACATCTGTTCCCAATTTATGCTCCCCAGTTCCTGCCTAATAGCATTGTAATTCCCCCTCCCCCAATTAAATATTTTCCCATCCTGTCTGCTCCTGTCCCTCTCCATGACTATAGTAAAGGTTAGGGAGTTGTGATCACCATCACCGAAATGCTCTCCCACCGAGAGATCTGCCACCTGGCCTGGTTGCCAAGCACCAAGTCCAACATCGTCTCCCCTCTAGTCGGCCTATCTACATATTGAGTCAGGAAACCTTCCTGGACACACCTGACAAAAACTGCTCCATCCAAACTATTTGCACTAAGGAGGTTCCAATCAATATTAGGGAAGTTGAAGTCACCCATGACAACAACCCTGTTACTTCTGCACCTTTCCAAAATCTGCCTCCCAATCTGTTCCTCCATGTCTCTGTTGCTATTGGGGGGTCTATAGAAAACTCCCAACAAAGTGACTGCTCCTTTCCTGTTTCTGACTTCCACCCATAATGACTCAGTAGACAAACCCTCCTCGACGACCTCCCTTTCTGCAGCTGTGATACTATCCCTGATTAGCAATGCCACTCCCCCACCTCTTTTACCTCCCTCCCTATTCCTTTTGAAACATCTAAACCCCGGAACATCCAACATCCATTCCTGCCCCTGTGATATTCACGTCTCCGTAATGGCCACAACATCGTAGCTCCAAGTACTGATCCATGCTCTAAGTTCATCACCCTTATTCCTGACACTTCTTGCGTTAAAATAGACACACTTCAACCCATCGTACTGGCTGCAACTTTGCCCTGTCAACTGTCTAACCTTCCTCACAGACTCTCTGCACTCTGTATCTGCCTGTTCAACAGTTAGGAGCAGAAGCTTTTGGCAAGTTTCCACTTCCCTGAGCAAGGATTAGCTAATCAACTCAACACCCTAATACCACCCTGGCTAAAATCAGTTAACTCAGCACAGACCAGCAATCAAGCATGTAACCCTGATCCGTAAAACTGAGCCAACTGTTGACTTGGCTCAGCATGCTTACTTATGATCTAATCTGTGCTGATGATGCAGTGCTGAGGGAATGCTGCATTGTTGCAGATTCTGTACTCTAGTGGTTGCAGTGAATGCTGAAGATCCCATGACATAATTTGAGGAGCAGGAAGTTCTCACCATCTGGCCAATGTTACTCACCGCAGTGCTGTTTGTGAGACCTTCATGTATACAGTATGGTTGTTGTGTTTGACTAAACCGTCGCTGCATTTCAAAGTAATTAATTGTAGGTACAGTGTTCGGAGATGTTTGTGTAATGTGATATGGTGCTGCATGAATGTCTGTCTGTCTTAAGGTGTCAGCTGTGGCTCATCAGTAACACTCCTGCCTTTGACACAGAAGGTTATGGATTTGATTCCCACTCCAGCGACTTGAGTCCACAATCTAGGCTGACATTGCCAATGCAGTAGCTTTGGATTCAGATTCTCTCAAGAGAAGAAGGGTCAAGAAGAAATAACGTACTAATGGTCTTCAGGTTACAGTGCAGTACTGAGGGACTGCTGCATTGTCAGAGGTGCCATCATTTGGGTGAGACGTTAAACCGAGGCCGCGTTAGCCCCCTCAGGTTGACATAAAAGATCACATAGCACTATTTGAAGAGGAGTAGAGTTTTCCCAATATCCTGGAGACAATATTTCTCCCTCAATCAACATCACTGAAAAAAATCGATTATCTGGATGTTATCACTTTGCTGTTTAGGGAGCTTGCTGTGTGTAAATTAACTGCCACTAATGTTGTAATGTTCCTACATTGCAACTGTGCCGAAACTTAAAAAGCAATTCGCTGGCTATAAAAGTGCTTTGTGAGATCCTGAGGTTGTGAAAGGTGCTATATAAATTAAGTTCTTGTGGTCTGGCTACTCTTTGTGACATTGGTACAGTGGGGTCCATCAGGGGTGCGGTAGCATAGTGGTCAGGTTTCTGGACTAGTGATCGAGAAACGAGTTCAAATCTCTCAAATAAATCTGGGAGAAAAAATTAATAAAAATATCAGTAATGGTAAGCATGAAACTATCGAATTGTTGGAAAAATCAGTCTGGTGAACTAATGTCCTTTTAGGGAAGAAAATCTGCCATTATTACCCAGTCTGGCCTGTATGTGACTCCAGACCTGCAGGAATGTGCCTGACTCTTAATTGTCCTCTGAAATGGCCTTGCAAGCCATTCAGTTGTATTCCAGAATGCAGCTCACTATCACCTTCTTAAAAATTAAGGATGGACAATAAATACTGGCCTTGCCAGCAACGCCCACATCCTGTGAATGAATAAGAAAAAAATTCCAGGAGTTCTGATGAATGTATTTTCATAAATTACAGTAGAGAGGAGAGGTGGGGAGGAGATGGACAGAGTTATTTATGTTTATCTGGAAATGAAAACAAACCACAAAATGACAACTAGGAAGCAGAAACACAAATTCCATGTCACATTTGAAATCCATTGAGTGTTTGCATCTGTAATTCACTGGGTGACATTTGGACTAGCCTATGAAAGGCCATCTCTCCTCCAACAGCCTCAGAGCGTGTCAGCCTGTCAGTCCTCTACAAGCTCGTTATGGGAGCAGTATAATTTGAGTCCTCACTGGCAGTGAGGATTCACGTATCGTACTTGCCGTCTCCTGGTTCCATGTATAGCAGCTGCTGTCTCGGATCTTGCCGCTGTGCCATTATTCATATGTGAATCTTGACATTCAGCTATGGAGGACATCATCACTGAGTTTGATCCAGTTCTCAGTGCATGTTAGCAGACATGAGGTTTTCACCAGAGGTTGTTGGGTAGCTGCCATGAGCACCTGCTGGTTTTTATGTTGTAGGGGCCTGACGGCTGAGATCAGCTAACTCAGCACAGACCATGGCTGGAACATGCATTCATCCTGATCGCACACTGAAGCTACATCTCTAAGCCATCAATGAGCCTCCTCTTATAGGGAACCTTCCCAAAGACTTAAACTTAACCAGGAACAGGCTATATGAGCATCTGTGTTCCAAAGCACTTCTCAGTAAATGCACCCTCAGCAACAACTGAGATCAGATTGGTAAGAAATCCATTTTTGTAACAGCTTTTTTCAGTTTCCCTTTTATTCCCCATCTCTCAGTTGCATCTACCAAATTGAAAATGCTGATTTAAATGGAGTACAAATGGTTAGACTTGCTCCTTATGTAGTGCCTCTCCCAACTGTTTGAGCATGTGTTTATATATGTTTTTACAGCAATTTACTTATGGTCCTTCTCCCCATCCCCCCACTCACCTCACGGTTTGATCGTGTGCTGACAATGTTTCCCGTCACTAGCTCTTGCTAGCCTCTGGTGATTTTAAATGTGTGCTCACAAAACTCTGACTAAGAACTGGGAAAGGTGAATTTGGAATGATGTGCAATTGTGCAGTGATGGAGCAGCTGAGTCAGATTGATTGCCACAGCACCATGGAGATACATGCGTACGAAGTACACGCCAGTGGCCCTGCACTGATTGAAACAGATGGACTGGCCTAGGTTTCTGTTCTTTTATTTAAATCCTATCAGGCTCTTTTATAGAAATCTGAAACTTGAACATAAAGCTATTCATAGACTGAAACAAGTGCCTCTTCTGGTCTTGGTAAGCCTGCAGCTCTCAGTTTTGATATATGAGTCAACTGCATTAACCCTTTTTACTGCTGAAACACAGTTCAAATGGTGCAGTGTCAGTCACAGCCTGCTGTATTTTTTCTTTCAAGATAATTGTTAAAGTGACAGAGCCCTATTGTGTAACTGTATGGAATTTAGCAGCTCCTGCAACATTAGGCAGTACAGACCAGAGTGCCCTGGGGTTTGATTAGTTGAATTAATCCAAGGTTCCTTCTCCAGATCACTATCAAGTAGGCCTGCTGCACATTGCATTTGCATGCTAGCTAAAGTCAGAATAGACCTTAGCAGCAATGTTGTTGTTTGAGGTTGAATATCCTGTTATTGCTCACTATTGTGGCTCACAAATGGTCATTTTGGTGAATTACTGGAGAGTGACTGGTAAGGAAGTTAGTGCCTTCAGGAAAAGTGAACTTGGCCCAAGGTAAATCCTGTGCAGAACTCATCCAGCAGAGCTTGTCTTTAAAAGGCAAGATAGCCAACCCAAGTTGCCTTTTAGCTCCTAATTGACCATAACCACTTTCATTGGGAAATGAACATTAGAAATGGGCTGACTAAAGAATGACAAGTTTATATAGCACTGTATCACATCTCTTAGAAATGTCTCAAGTGCTTCACACAATTAATTACTATGAAGTGTATTGACTGTTATGTGGGCAAGTGCCACAGCCATGTTGCACAGAGCTAGATCCTGCAAATAGCATTGCAGTGAGTCAAAAGTTATTTTTGATCTTGCTTGAAAGAAGACATAAAGCTGCTGACCAAGCTGGCCGAGTCCTGAAGGGCATATCTGCCAGATTGGGCCTGTGGCGAGGGAACCAAGAGAGAAAAACTCGCTGTCATCAATCTACTTGTCACAGGTGCATCTCGTGTCTATATTGGTAGGAGTTATCACCACACAGTTCTTGTGGAGACGAAGTCCCGCATTCACATTGAGGATACCCTCCATGTGTGGCATTACTACCGTGCTAAATGGGATACATTCAGAACAGATCTAGCAGCTCAAAACTGTGCAACCATAACGCGCTGTGGGCCATCAGCAGCAGCAGAATTCTATTCAACCACAGTATGTAACCTCATGGCCTGGAATATCCCTCACTCTATCATCAGACCAGGAGATCAACCCGGGTTCAATGAGGAGTGCAGGAGAGCATGGCAGGTGCAGCACTGGGCATACCTAAAAATGAGGTGCCAACCTGGTGAAGCTACGATACAGGACCACATGCATGCGAAACAACAGAAGCAGCATGCAATAGACAGAGCAAATGATCCCACAGCCAACGGATCAGATCTAAGCTCTGCTACATCCAGTTGTTAATGGAATGGTGGTGGACATTAAGCAACTAACTGGAGGAGCATGCTCCACAAACATCTCCATCCTCAATGATGGGGGAGCCCCACACATCAGTGCAAAAGACGAGACTGAAGCATTTGTAACCATCTTCAGAGTGGATGATCCATCTTGGTCTCCTCCTGAGGTCCTCAGCATCTCAGATGCCAGTCTCCAGCCAATTTTTGATTCATTCCGCGTGATATTAAACAACTGAAGGCACTGGATACAGCAAAGGCTATGGGCCCTGACAGCATCCTGGCTGTAGCACTGAAGACTTGTGCTCCAGAACTATCCGCACCCCGAGCCAAGCTGTTGCAGTACAGCTACAACACTAGCATCTACCTGACATTGTGGAAAATTGCCCATGTATGTTCTGTCCACAAAAGGTAGGACACATCCAATCCAGCCAATTACCACTTCATTAGTCTACTCTCGATCATCAGATGGAAGGTGTCACTGACAGCGCTATCAAGCGGCATTTACACAGCAACAACCTGCTCACCAGAGCCCAGTTTAGGCTCCGCCAGGGGCACTCGGCTTCAGACCTCATTACAGCCTTGGTCCAAACATGGACAAAAGAGTTTAATTCCTAGGCCAAACCATCTTCAGCTGCTTCATCAATGACCTTCCCTCTATCTAATGTTAGAAGTGGGATGTTTGCTGATGATTGCACAGTGTTCAGTACCATTTGCAACTCTTCAGATACTGAAGGAGTCCGTGCCCGCATGCAACAAGGCCTGGGCAACATTCAGGCTTCGGCAAGTAACATCCACGCTGCACAAGTGCCAAGCAATGATCATCTCCAACAAGATAGTGATGAAACATCTGTCCTTGATGTTGAATGGCATTAGCATTGCTAAAGTCCCCCACCATCAACATCCTGGGGGTTACTATTGACCAAAAACTTAACTGGACTAGCCATGTAAATACTGTGGGCACAAGAGCAGGCCAGCAGCTGGGTGTTCTGTGGCGGGTAACTCATCTGACTCAGAATCACAGAATTGTTACAGCACAGAAGGAGGCCATTCGGCCGATCGTGTCTACACTGGCTTTCCGAAAGAGCAATTCATCTAGTGTCATTCCCCTGCCTTCTCCCCATAACCCTGCACATTTCTCCTTTTCATGTAACAGTCTAATTCCCTTTTGAATGCTTCAATTGAACCTGCCTCCACCACACTGTCAGGCAGCGCATTCCAGACCTTAATCACTCCTTGTGTGAAAAAGTTCTTTCTCATGTCACTTTTGCTTCTCTTACCCATTACTTTAAATCTGTGCCCTCTCGCTCTTGATCCTTTCATGAGAGAGAACAGTTTCCCCCTATCTACTCTGTCCAGACCCCACATGATTTTGAATACCTCTGTCAAATCACCTCTCAGCCTTCTCTTCTCCAAGGAAAACAGTCCCAACTTCTCCAATCTATCTTCATAACTGAAGTTCCTCATCCCTCGAATCATTCTCGTGAATCTTTTTTGTACACTCTCAAGTGCCCTCACTCTTTCCGAAAGTGCAGCGCCCAGAATTAGACGCAATATTCCAGCGGAGGCCGAACTAGTGTCTTGTATATGTTCAACATAACCTCCTTGCTCTTGTACTCTATACTATTAATAACGCCCAGGATGCTGCATGCTTTATTAACTGCTCTCTCCACCTGTCCTGCCACCTTCAACGATTTATGCACATATACACCTTGGACTCTCTGCTCCTGCACCCCCTTTAGAATTGTACCCTTTAATTTATATTGCCTCTCCATTTTCTTACCAAAATGAATCAGTTCACATTTCTTTGCATTGAACTTCATCTGCCACCTATCTGTCCATTCCACCAACTTGTCCATATCCTACACTATCTACACTACCCTCCTCACAGTTCACAAGGCTTCCAAGTTCCATATCATCGCGCTTTGAAATTGTACCCATTCACCAAGTCTAGTTCATTAATATATATAGAACCACAGAAAAATTACAGCACAGAAGGAGGCCATTCAGCCCATCATGTCCATGCCTTCCGGGGAAAAAAACTAGCCTCCCAATCAAATCCCACCTTCCAACACCTGGTCCATAGCCTTGCAGGCTACAGCACTTTGGGTGCATGTCCCCCTTTTAAACGAATTGAGGGTTTCTTCCTCCACCACCATTCTTGACAATGAATTCCAGACATCCACCACCCTCTGGGTGAAAAAGTTTACCCTCATGTCCCCCCTAATCCTACCAATCACCTTAAATCTGTGCCCACTGGCAACTGACCTCTCCGTGAGGGGAAACAGGTCCTTCCTGTCTACTCTATCTAGGCCCCTCGTAATTTTGTACACCTCAATTAAGTCACCTCTCAGCCTCCTCTGTTCTAAGGAAAACAACCCTAGCCGATCCAATCTTTCTTCATAGCTGCAACTTTCAAGCCCTGACGACATTTTGTAAATCTCCTCTGTGCTCTCTCCAGAGCAATTATGTCCTTCCTGTAATGTGACCAGAACTGTTATGCAGTATGCCAGCTGTGGCCTAGCCAGCGTTTTATACAGTTCCAGCATTACATCCCTGCTTTTGTATTCTATACCTCGACCAATAAAGGATAGCATTTCATATGCCTTCTTCACCACTCTATCTACCTGTCCTGCCACCTTCAGGAACCTGTGGCCATGCACTCCAAGGTCTCTCACTTCCTCTACGCCTCTCAATATCCTCCTGTTTATTGTGTATTCCCTCACTTTGTTTGCGCTCTCCAAATGCATTACCTCACACTTCTCTGGATTGAATTCCATTTGCCACTTTTCAGTCAAACTATTGATATCATTCTGGAGTCTACGGCTATCCTCTTCACTATCAACTACGTGGCTAATTTTTGTCATTAGCAAATTTCCCAATCATGCCTCCCACATTTAAGTCCAAATCATCATTAATATATACCACAAACACCAAGGGACCCAACACTGAGCCCTGTGGAACGCCACTGGAAACAGCTTTCCATCCACAAAAACATCCGTTGACTGCTACCCTTTATTTCCTGTCACTGAGCCAATTTTGGGTCCAACCTGTCTTATTCCCCTGTATCCCATGGGCTTTCATTTTGCTGACCAGTCTGCCATGCGGGACCTTGTCAAATGCCTTACTAAAATCCATGTAAACAACATCTACTGCACTATCCTCATCAATCCTCCTTGTCACTTCCTCAAAAAACTCAATTAAGTTAGTGAGACATGATCTGCCCTTAACAAATCCATGCTGACTATCCCTGATTAATCCGTGCCTTTCTAGGTGGCAGTTTATCCTGTTCCTTCGAATAGATTCTAACAATTTACCCACCACCGAGGTCAGACTGACTGGCCTATCCCTTGCACCCTTTTTAAACAATGGTACAACGTTCGCAGACTTCCAATCGTCAGGTACCTCGCCTATATCTAGTGAGGATTTGAAGATGATCCTCAGCGCGTCCGCTATTTCCTCCCTGGCTTCCTTTAACAACCTTGGATGCAATCCATCCAGCCCTGGCAATTTATCCACTTTCAAGGATGTCAGACCCTCTAGTACTTCCTCTCTCATTATGCTTATATCTAATATTTCACACTCCTGTTTTACTACAATGTCTGCATCAACACTCTCCTTTGTGAGGACAGAGACAAAAACCTCATTAAGAACCCTGCCCACATCTTAGAGTCATAGCAAGATACAGCACTGAAACAAGCCCTTCAGCCCACCAAGTCTGTGCCGACCAACAACCACCCATTTATACTAATCCTACATTAGTCCCATATTCCTTACCACATCCCCACCATTCTCCTACCACCTACCTACACTAGGGGCAATTTACAATGGCCAATTTACCTATCAACCCGCAAGTCTTTGGCTGTGGGAGGATACCGGAGCACCTGGTAGAAACCCACGTGGTCACAGGGAGAACTTGCAAACTCCACACAGGCAGTACCCAGAACCGAACCCGGGTCGCTGGGGCTGCAGTGCTGACCACTGTGCCGCCCACATCTTCTGCATCCATGCGTATGTTCCCTTGCACATCTCTGATAGGCCCTACCCTTTCCTTCGTTATCCTCTTGCTCTTAATGTACTGATAAAACATTTTTGGGTTTTCCTTGATTTTACCTGCCAATAATTTTTCGTGTTCTCTCTTTGCTTCTCTAATTTCCTTTTTTACTTCACTCCTACAGGAAAAGCAAGGGCCCCAACACTGACTCCTGGGGAACTCCACTACAAACCTTCCTCCAGCTCAAAAAACATCCATTAATTACTACTCTTTGCTTCCTGTCACTCAGCCAATTCTGTATCCATGTTGCTACCGTCCCTTTTATTCCATGAACTGTAACTTTGCTCACAAGTCTATTGTGTGGCACTGTATCAGACGCCTTTTGAAAGTCTGCGTACACCACATCAACTGCATTGCTCTCATCAACCCTTCTGTACCTCCTCAAAAAGCTCCAGCAAGTTAGTTAAATATGATTTTCCCTTAAGAAACCCATGCTGGCTTTCTTTAATTAACCCGCATTTGTCCAGGCGACTATTAATTTTGTCCTGAATTCTTTCGCGAAGTTTCCCCACCACCGAAGTTGAACTGACTGGCCTGTAGTTGCTGGGCTTATCTTTATACCCTTTTTTGAACAAGGGTGTAACGTTTGCAATTCTCCAGTTCACTGGCACCACCCCCCCCCCCCCCCCCCCCCCGCCCGAGTATTAGGATGACTGAAAAATTATGGCCAGTGCCTCTGCGATTTCCATCTTCACTTCCCTCAGTATCCTTAGATACATCTCGTCCGGTCCTGGTGTTTTATCCACTGTAAGTGCAGACAGCCTATCTGATATATCCTCCTCATCAATTTTAAACCCATCTAGTGTCTGAATTACTTCCTCTTTCAACATTGCTTGGGTTGCAATTTCTTCCTTGGTAAAGACAGATGCAAAGTATTCATTTAATTCCTCAGCTATGCCCTTTGCCTCCATGCGTAAATCCCCTTTCAGGTCCTGAATCGGTCCAACTCCTCCTCCTCTTCACCCTTTTACTATTTATATGCCTATAGAAAACTTTGGGATTCTCGTTAATGTTAGCAGCCTCTTTTCATGCTCTGTCTTCTCAATTCTCCTCTGGAACTTCTATGTTCAGCCTGATTCTCAATAGTATTTTTTAACCTGGCATCTGTCATAAGCACACTTTTTCTTCTTTATCTTGATCTCTACCTCTTTTGTCATCCAAGGGGCTCTGGATTTGTTTACCCCACCTTTCCCCTTCGAGGGAATATACCTTGACTGTGCCCAAACTATCTCCTCTTTGATCAGCTACCATTTTCCTGCCAACCTTTGACTCCAATTTATTCGCCCCAGCTCCATTCTTACCCCATTACAACATAGGAACATAAGAACTAGGAGCAGGAGTAGGCAATTCAGCCCCTCGAACCTGCTCCCCGCCATTCAATACGATCACGGCTGATATTATCTCAGCCTCAACTCCACTTTCCTGCCTGTTTTCCATAAGCCTTCAACCTATTACTAACTAAAAATCTGTCTATCTCAAATTTACTCAATGTCCCGGCATCCACCGCACTCTGGGGTAGTGAGACCCTGTGAGAGAAGTAATTTATCCTCATCTCAGTTTTAGGATAAGGGGTAGCAGATTTAAAACAATGACCTCTCGTTCTAGATTATTCCACCAGAGGAAACATCCTCTCTATGTTTACTTTGTCAATCCCCTTAATCATCTTATATAGCTCAATTAGATCTCCTGCCATTCTTCTAAACTCGAGAGAGCAAAGGCCTAAACTGCTCAATCTCTCTTCATAAGACAAACCCCTCATCTCTGGAATCAATCTAGTGAACCTCCTCTGAACTGCCTCAAATGCAACCACATCCCTCCGCAAGTAAGGGGACCAAAACTGTACAAAATACTCCAGGTTATGTCTCACGAATGCCTTATACAGTTGCAGCAACACTTCCCTACTTTTATACTCTATTCCTTTAGCAATAAATGCCAAAATTCCACCTGCATACTAGTTTTCTGCGATTCATGCACGAGGACACCCAGATCCCTCTACACCGAAGCACTCTGAAGTTTCTCTCCATTTAGATAATTTGCCTTTCTATTCTTCCAACCAAAATGGATAACCTCACACTTATCCACGTTAAACTCCATCTGCCAAATGTTGGCCCATTGACCTAACCTATCCATATCTATTTGTAAATTTCTTATTTCTTTATTGCAACTTACTATCCCACCTATTTTAGTGTCATCTGCAAATTTGGCTATAGTACCTTCTATCCCTGCATCCAAGTCATTAATATAGATTGTAAATAGTTGGGGCCTGAGGGCTGAACCCTGTGGCACCCCACTAATTACATCTTGCCAACCAGAAAAGGACCCATTTATCCCGACTCCCTGTTTTCTGTTGGTTAGCCAATCCTCTATTCAAGCTAATAAATTGCCCCTAACCCATGTGATCTTACCTTGTGTATTTAACCTTTTGTACGGCACCTTATCAAATGCCTTCTGGAAGTCTGGATATACAACATCTACAGGATCCCCATTATCCACTTTACTTGTTACATCTTCGAAGAAGGCTAGCAAATTAGTCAAACACTATTTACCCTTCATAAAACCATGCTGACTCTGATGGATTGCGTTTTGACTTTCTAAATGTCCTGTTATTACTTTCTTAATAATGGATTCTAACAATTTCCCAACGACAGATGTTAAACTAACTGGTCTATAGTTTCCTACTTTCTGCCTCCCTCCCTTTTTGAATAAGGGCGTTCTGTTAGCATTTTTCCAATCCACTGGAACCTTTCATGCATCCAGGGAATTTTGGAATATTATAACCAATGGATCCACTATCTCCTCTGCCACTTCCTTTAAGACCCTAGGATGTAGACCATCAGGCCCATGGGATTTGTCTACCTTCAATCCCAATAGTTTGCTCAGTCCTTTTTCCCTAGTGGTGGTGATTGTTCTAAGTTCCTCCCTTTCTATAACCTCTATTACCTGTTACTATTGGGATAGTACTAGTGTCGTCCTCCATGAAAACTGAGGCAAAATGCTGCTTTAGTGTCTCTGCCATTTCTGTGTTCCCCACAATTAACTCCCCAGTCTCATCCTCCAAGGGACCAACATTCACTTCAGCTACTCTCTTCCCTTTTATATACTTATAGAAGCTTTTACTATCCATTTTTATATTTTGCGCTAGTTTTCTTTCATAATTTACCCTTGCTCTTTTTATTACTTTTTTGGTAACCCTTTAATATTTAAAAGTTTCCCAATCTTCCAGCCTGCCGCTGGCCTTTGCAATATGGTATGCCTTAGTTTTAGTCTTTGTTATCCTTAACTTCCTTGCTTAGCCATGAATGTTTTTTCCCCCTCTTACAATCTTTTTTCCTGTCTGGAATATATTTTAGTTGGGAGGAATTAAATATCTCCTTAACCATCTGCTACTGCTCATCAACTGTCCTACCTTTTAGTCTTTCTGCCCAGTTCACTGGGGCCAAATCTGTCCTCATTGCCTATGTAATTACCTTTGTTTAACTCCAGAACGCTAGTGTGGGACTCCAGTTGCTCGCTCTCAAACTGAATTTGAAATTCTAGCATGCTATGATCACTTTTCCCTAGAGGGTCTTTAAGTATGAGGTCATTAATTAATCCCACCTCATTACATAATACCAAATCTAGAATAGCCTGCTCCCTGGTTGGTTCCACAACATATTGCTCCAAAAGCAATCTCTAATCCATTCAATGAACTCTTCCTCGAGGCTACCCTTGAAGCCATTGAAGTTGGCTTTCCCTCAAAGCCTGTTCACCATCTACCAGGCACAAGTCAGGACTGTGATCGAATACTCTCCACTTGCCTAGATGGGTGCAGCTCCAACAACACTCAAGAAGCTTGATACCATGCAGGACAAAGCAGCCGGCTTGATCGGTGCCCCATCTGGCACCTTAAACGTTCACTCCCTCCACCACACCGCACAGTGACAGAAGTGTGTGCCATCTACAAGACACACTGTAGCAGCTCGTCAAGCCTCCTTCGACAGTACCTTCTAGTTCCGCGACCTCTACCACAAGGGCAAGGGCAGCAGAATCATGAACACCACCACCTGCAAGTTCCCCTCCAAGTCACACACCATCCTGACTTGGAACTATATCACTGTTCCTTCACTGTCGCTAGATCAAAAACTTGGAACTCCCTCCCTAACAGCACTGTAGGTGTACCTACACCACATGGACTGCAGGAGTTTGAGAAGGCAGTCACCACCACCACCTCAAGGGCAATTAGCGATGGGCAACAAATGTTGGCCTTGCCAGCAATGCCCACATCTCATGAAAGAATGAAAAAAATGTTGGCAGGACTCTGAGAGCTCCCTGCTCCTCTCTGAATACTACCTTGAGGTCTTCAACATCTAACTGAGCTGTCAGAGCGTGCTCATGGGGCATTGATTTGACTTATCCAAAGGATGGATCTAGCCAGTGCAGCATTCCCTTAATTTGGATTCTGAGGCGAGTTTTGCCTCATGAACTAGATTAATGCATTCTCTTTTTGAGACCTCTGACAATACATGGGGCAATGGTGGTAGAGTGCATCCTCAAATAAATAATGAAGCTCTGAAATGGTGCTGGTGAACCTACTTTTTGATTCCCTGCAGCACTTCTGGTGATGATGCTCCCATATTGGTGTTAGAATGGGATTTCCAGGATATAGACCCATTTGCGATGAGTTAAGAGTGATACATGACCAAGTAAAGGTGGTGTGTGATTTGGAGGGGATCTTGGCAATGATGGTGTGCCACAACATTGCAACGCTTGACCACCTCAATGGTATAGATTGTAAGGGAGGGAGGTACTATTGACATAACTTTAGTGAATGGTGCAGTGCATCCCATAGATTGTACATACTGCAGCTACAGTTTGCCGCTGGTGGATATTGAGTCTAGTGGCAGGGTTGTTGGTCAAGCAAGCTCTTTGATCCTGGATAGTGTTGAGCTTCTTGAGTGTTGTTGTGTCTGCAGGAATCCAGGCAACGTTGAGTGTTCCATTACACTCCTGTATTGAACCTTGTAGATGGTGGTGAGGCTTTGTGCGGTCAGGAGTTGAGCCACTTATTAGAGTATCCAGCGCAGGAGTAGGCAGCTTTCTCTTGTTTAACATAGTCATTACTTGGAATTTACGTCGCATATATGTTACCTGCCACTTGTCTGGAAGCCTGGATGTTATCCAGCTCCTGTTGGAGACTGGCATAAGCTGCTTTGTTTTCAAAGCACTTGTGAATACAGCTGAATACTGTAGGATCATCACTTCCCAACCTTAAAGTGGGAGGAAGGTGAAACAGGTGAAGATGGTTGGGTGAAGGATGCTTCACTGGGTAACTCCTGCACTAATGTCAGTGATTGGCCTCTAACAACCACATCCATCTTTCTTTGTTGTGGGTATGACTCCTCCACTAGAGCATTTTCCCTTTGACCTCCACTGATCCCAGATTTGTTAGGGCTATTTGGTGCCATACTCTGACAAATGCTGTCTTGACGTCAAAAGCAACAACTGTCACTTCTACTTTGGTATTTAGCTCTTGTGTGCAATCAAGGCAGTGGTGAGGGTATCCGTATATTGTTGTCGACATCTGCCTGTGTCCTTGAATGGTTCTGTTGCCTTGTGTTTTATCTATTTTTCCTGTTTAGTCAGTCCTTTTCTTGCAGCGGTTCAGGTGCTAAAAGGGTAAAAAAAAAGTTGCAGAAGAATTTGCATTAGGATCTCTATGTAAAATGTCCACAGGCTGATACATCTGGCAATGTTGGCCTAACATTGCCCTGGGCTTTCCTGAATGGCTCTGCTGTATGTTGGAGAAGAGTTAGAGAAAACAATTCAGTTTTTAGGCTGGTATCCAATTTCCTGTTGGCAATGTATTTGAATTGTGTGGGGTTCTGGTGGTTTCGGCTTCATAACATCACAATGCAATTCCATTTTCAGTAACTTATTGATATGAATTTGGAAACTGAGTTAGTTTAGCCCAATCTTTCAAAGGTCAGATGTTAGAAGACAAGTTGGAAAAATACTTGGTCTTGTCCACTATGGTCATTGCTTTGGATTGCACATATCTGTGCTAGCAACCTCAGTACTGTATTGATGGCTTGAATCCATTCTGCAAAATCTGATTGGAATGCCGACAACAAGTGCCTTGACCCATCATTCTTATGTTATGATTGAGGAAGGCCATTCGGTCCATCTTAGTTAATCCATAAAGAAAGACTCTAAAGTCCTTTCACTGTATAATTCTATTGGTTATACAATTCTGTCAGCATTTCCACCCCTACTATCCCAAAATTCTGAAAGGGTTTGAGAGGGTAGACATAGAGAACATGTTTTCACTTGTGGGAAATAACAAAACTAGGACCATAAATATCAGACAGTCACTAATAAATCCAATAAAGAATTCAGGAAAAAACTTCTTTACCCAGAGAGTGGCGAGAATGTGGAACTTGCTATCGCAGGAAGTGGTTGAGGCAAATAGCGTCGATGCATTTAAGGAGAAGCTGGGACAACACATGAGGGAAAAGGAATGGAAGAATACTGATAGGGTGAGATGAAGAGCAGTGGGAGGAGGCTTGTGTGAAGCATAAACACCGGTATTATTTATAACTATCTTGCATTTATGGCTCCTGGTTCTGATCTTAAGTTCAAGTGGAAAACTTTTCTACGTGCCTACCTTATCAAACCCTTTCATAATCATAATTACCTCTATTTCTATTCTACCACAGAAGTTTCTATTCTACCGCAGAAGGCAGTGGAGGCCAAGTCATTATATATATTCAAGAAGGAGATAGATATATTTCTTAATGCCACTGAGATCAAGCGATATGGGGAGAAAGTGGGAACAGGGTAATGAATTAGACGAACAGCCATGATCTTTTTTGAATGGCAGAGCAGGCCCAAAGGGCCGAATGGGCTACTCCTATTTTCTATGTTAGGTTACCTCTCGGCCTTCTCTTTTCTGAGGAGCGAGCCCCAACCTGTTCATTCTCTAGGTTGTGCAGTATTTCCTCATGCCTGACACTCGGAATCAGCCTCTTAACGCTTCCCTTCCCACGCATCTGCACTTGATATCTCCCTTGCATTTCAGTGAGGAGAACTGGACATGGTATTCGGGATGTAGGCTGACCAGAATATACTGCACTCCTGTTCATTCAAAGCAGCTTGTTTGGGAAAAAAAAGCTTGAATTATTCAGTCATTCAAATTAAGTGAGTTTGAATAAAGAGAAATAAAGTACAATCTGAGTGTTACTTATGCCTTGTATTCTATTGTTTTGGCCATATAGTTCAGCAATTCTGTTTTTTTTTTATTGCTAATCTGCACTTTAAGCACCTAACAGTCCTAGGCCGCTTTCAACTTGACTTTCAGCACCATTCATGAAATATGTGCCCTTTTTCCATCCTATGTTTATCACTTCACTTGCGTCTGCATTAAATTTCATCTGCCATTGTTATGCCCGCTTGCATATTTTGTCCTACCTGTTGTTTTTTTAGTTGCAGCTAGTTGGTAAAGTTGCCATTTCTGGGTCAGAGGGTTTTGGGTTCAGTGCCTGTTAGGGCTTAAGTATGTATTTACAGGCTGATGCTCCAATGCAGTACTTAAGGATCACGGTACTGTCAGAGGGACAGTACTAAGGAAGCACTGCACAGTTGTGGGGGGGCATAAGAAATACGAGCAGGCGTAGCCCATACGGCTCCTCAAACCTACTACGTCAATCAATAAGATGATGGCTTTTCCGATCTTGGCCTCAACTCCACTTTCCTGCCTGTTCCCTATAACCATTGACTCCCCTTTAGTTCAAAAATCTCAGCCTTAAATATATTCAATGACAGTCTCCACAGCTCTCTGGGATAGAGAATTCAGAAGATTCACAACCCTCAGAAGAAATTCCTCCTCATGAGCTGCCGAAGACGAGAGAGTGGGTGTGGCTCTGCACAACCTCACCCAGTTAAATATAATCAATATGCAGGTTGTTCAGCTATCATCAACCAACATATCAGACTACCAAACCCTGTGGCAAATGGGAAGTGGTGACAGATAGGTAGAGGATGCTACTGGCAGTCTTCAGTCATAACCCTGCACACAGACAGCCTCAGGGTGGTGGTCACTTTGCACAGATTGGGGCAGATATGGAGTTCGTATCCTCTTAAGGCGACGGAGCAGACCTTTTTAGATACAGTGCTGCTTTCCCCACTTCAGGGAAGAAAAGGAGCCCTAAACGCAGCCTGTCCTCCCTGCACCTGGCAGGTCACTGCTCCTGGCTGGTCACCAATCACTGTGGTCAAAACATAAAAGTCAAATTCATAGGACAACTAACATCCAAATTGGATGATACATGGTTCATGGAATGTCAGAATACTTTTATACAATAATACAAGACCAGAACGTAGAACAACCCTTCTATCCAGCACACTGGGCAGGTGCAATATTGACATAGCCACCCTAAGTGAAACACAGTTTACAGCGGAGTCTCATATTGATGAAGTAGATGCAAGCTACACATTCTACTGGGTTGGCAAGTCGGAGGACCAGCCTTGACTGTCAGGTGTGGGCTTTGCAATTCGATTTGGATTGCCACGTGCGCTCGACTCACTTCCCAAGGGTATGAACGACCAACTCATGGTACTTCAAATAAGTCTTGCTAGAAACCAGTATGCAACACTCATCACCTGTGCACCAACAATGACGCACACAGACGAAGTCAAAGAAGCATTCTACGATGACCTCGGCAGGATCATCAGAGGTGTACCACACCAGAACAAATTCTTCATCCTTGGTGAAATTAGTGCCCATGTTGGTACAGAATGTGATACATGAGGGGAGTACTGGGACACCACAGCATTGGTAGAATAAACTCCAGTGGTCAGCTGCTTCTCTATGTACAGCGAGTTTTACCTCCCCATCAAACACAATCTTCCAACAAGCTGATAAATTGAAAAGAACATGGATGCACTCTAGATCTAAACATTGGCACATGTTGGATTACAGCGAGACCTCAAGGACGTCCGATCTACCCACTGCCTTAGAGGTGCTGAATGCTGGTCAGACCATCATGTCCTTGAAGATAGCACCTAAAGCACCACGACAAAGTCAAACCACAAAGGAAGCTTGACGTAACTATCCTAAAAGACAGAAACTGTCCAAGAGACAGGAACTGGAACAAAAATTAGCCGTAGAGCTTGCTGGTATCCCAGAAGATTACATAGGCATTGAAGATCCTTGGAAGAAGTTAAGGAATGTCAATCAGCACGGTATCTGAGGTACTAGGATTCGTCAAACGGAAGCACCAAGATTGGTTCGACAAGAGCAACCAAAATATAGCCAAGCTACTAGATGATATGCACAATGCTCTCAAATCCTACATATCTGACAAAAAATCACCAAGAAAAGCGAGATACCATCAAGTAAGACACACACTGCAGGCCAAACTGAAGAAGAACTGATGGTGGGAGAATAAGGCTGCAGAACTTCAGGAAGCTGCCGATTAGCACAACCTGAAGGCTTTCCATAAAGATATCTGATCTGACTATGGCCCCAAAACCAATGGTACGTTACCCATCCTCTCAGAAGATGACGAGCAGCTCCAGGCATGGGTTTCTCTCTCTTGTTGAGCAGATCATTTTAACGTCTCCTGAACAAAGAATCCACAGTGTGCAATGATGCCATTGTATTACTTCCACAGCATCATGGTTTGGATAAGCTCTTCCTCGATCCATCTCAAGCCAAAGTCACCAAGGTCATAAAGCAACTGTCTGTGGGTATGTTTCTGGGAGCTGATGGCATTCTACCTGATGTGCCCCAAGATTACAAAGATGCTTCCATAACTCACCTGTACCAATTGAAGGGAAGCAAGTCCATCTAGGATGATTGTTGTGGCATTTCACTTCTCGCCACAACGGGAAAAATTCTAAGAATTATTCTCAACAAGGTTGTCACTCATCTTATAAGCTCGGTGTGCTCATAATCAGTGTGATTTTCATGCTGGATGAGGAACGGTCGACATAATCGTTGCAGCATGTCAAATTCAAAAAAAGTGCCGCGAACAGAACAAGAACCTCTACATGGTGTTCATTGGCCTGACCAAGGCCTTCGACACAGTGAGCTGTCATGAGAAGATGATCAGGGTCATGCGTTCATTTCATGATGTGATGACCAGTGTGATGCCGAATGGTGTCTTATCAGATTCCTTTCCTGCCACCAATGGCACCAAGCAAGGCTGTGTAATGGCTCCAGTTCTGTTTGCCATCTACTTTTGGCCATGCTGTTGTATGCGCTCAAACATCTTGACATAGGAGTGCACACTTAGTTCAGGACAGATGGCAATCTCTTCAATTTGCAAACTCAAGGCTCTCACAAAGATCAAAGATTTGCCGACCACTGTGCTCTCAGCACACAATCCAGAGGACTTCCAGCTGCTTGTTGCACAAGCCATAGGACACTTAGACCTTATAGTAAGTCTGAAAAGGTCAGAGATCTTGTACCAACCTGCCCCTGGTCCCAAACTCCACTATGGCTGTGAGGCATGGACAACTTACTGGCAGTACTGCCGCAGTGCGACACCGTCTGAGGGGCAGTACGCCAGAGCGCAGCATTGTCAGAGGGGCAGTATCGCCGGAGCATGGCACCGTTGGAGGGCTTGTCATTCATGCGATGTCAGTCAGAGGTCTGTTTGCTTGTTCTGTTTGGTCAAGTGATTGTTGAAGGCTCCATGGCATTCTCTCAGTATTTGAACCTTAACTAACACCACCAAAAACAAGAACTCACTTGCACTGTTTTTTTAATTATTTCATGGGATGTGGGCATCGCAGATTCCTAATTACTCTTGACAACTGAGTGGCTTGCTAGGCCTTTTCAGGGGGTGGTTCAGAGTCAACCACGTTGCTGTGGGTCTGAAATCACACAGGCCAGACCAGGTAAGGATGGCAGATTTCTTTCCCTAAATGACAGAGAACCAGATGGAGTTTTTTTTTAGAACAATCGATAGTTTAATGGCACCATCACTGAGACTAACTTTTAATTCCATATTTTTAAAATTAGTTTATTGAATTTATTAATTGAATTTAAATTCCTCCAGCTGCCATGGTGGGCTCTGAACTCATGTCCCCAGGACGTTAGCCTGGGCCTCTGGATTCCACTACACCACTGCTTCCGTGGGAGTATCTTCACTGCATGGATTGCTGTGGTTTAAGAAAGTGGCTCACCACCACTTTCTCAAGGACAATTTGGAATGGGCAATAAATGCCTGGCCTTGTCAGCGATGTCCAGCTCCCATGAATGAAAAAAAATTAATTGGTTACATCTCATTGCTGTTTGTCAGATGTTGATTTGTGAAGAATGGCTATTGTGTTTGCCTATATACCATAGTCATACAAACATACAAATTAGGAGCAGGAGTAGGCCATCCGGCCCCTCGAGCCTGCTGTGCCGTTTGATAAGATCGTGGATTATCTGATTGCGGCCTCAACTCTACTTTCCTCTCTACCTGCCTTAACCTTTGACTCCCTGGTCATTTAAGAATCTATATAACTCAACCTTAAAATAATTCAGTAACCCATCCTCCTCTGCTGTCTTGGGAAGAGAATTCCACAGACTAGCAACCCTGTGAGAAAATATTTCTCCTTATCTCCATCTTAAATGGGAGATCCCTAGTTTTTAAACTGTGTCCCCTAGTTCTAGTCTCTCCCATAAGGAGAAACATACTCTCTACCTTGTTAGGTCCCCTCAGGGTCTTGTATGTTTCAAAAAGATCCTCTCCTTTCAAACTCCAATGGATGCTGGCCCAACCTGTCCAACCTTTCCTCATCAGATAATCCCTTCATCCCAGGAATCAGTAGACTGAACCTTGTCTGAATTGTTAATGCAATTATATCCTTTCTTAAGTAAGGAGACCAAAGCTGTATGCAGTACTCCAGATGTAGCAAAACTTCCCTACATTTATATTCCATTCCCCTTGCAATAAATGATATTTCATTTTTTTTATTCATTCGGGATGCGGGTGTCGCTGGCTATGCCAACATTTATTGCCCTTCTGTAGTTGCACTTGCGAAGGTGGTGATGAGCTGACTTCTTGAACTGCTGCAGTCTTTGGGGTGTAGGTACACCAACAGTGTTAGGAAGGGAGTTGCAGGATTTTGGCCCAGTGACAGTGAAGGAACGGCGATATAGTTCCAAGTCAGGATGTTGTGTGGCTTGAAGGGAAACTTGTAGGTGGTGGTGTTCCCAGGCATCTGCTGCCCTTGTCTTTCTAGGTGGTAGAGGTCATGGGTTTGGAAGGTGCTGTCTAAGGAGCCTTGGTGAGTTGCTGCAGTGCATCTTGTAGATGGTACACACTGCTGCCCTGTGCATCGGTGATGGAGGGAGTGAATGTTGAAGGTGGTGGATGGGGTGCCAATCAAGTAGGTTGCTTTGTCCTGGTGGTGTTGGAACTGCACCCATCCAGGCAAGTAGAGAGTATTCCATCACACTGCTGACTTGTGCCTTGTAGATGGTGGACAGGCGTTGTGGAGTCAGGAGGTGAGTAACTCGCCGCAGAACTTCTAGCCTCTGACCTGCTCTTGTAGCCACAGCATTTATGTGGCTGGTCCAGTTTAGTTTTCAATCAATGTTGACCCTCCAGGATGTTGATAATGGGGAATTCAGCGATGGTAATGCCATTGAACGTCAAGGGGAAGTGGTTAGATTCTCTCTTGTTGGAGATGGTCATTGTCTGGCACTTGCGTGGTGTAAATGTTACTTGCCACTTATCAGCCCAAGCCTGGATGCTGTCCAGGTGTTACTGCATATGGACACTGGCTGCTTCAGTATCTGAGGAGTTGCGAATGGTGCTGAGCATTGTGCAATCATCAGTGAACATCCCCACTTCTGACCTTATGATGGAAGGAAGGTCATTGATGAAGCAGCTGAAGATGTTTGGGCTTAGGACACTACCCTGAGGAACTCCTACAGCAATGTACTGAGACTGAGATGATTGACCAACAACCACAACCATCTTTCTTTATGCTAGGTATGACTCCAACCAATGGAGAGTTTCCCCCCGATTCCCATTGATTCTAGTTTTGCTAGGGCTCCTTGATGCCATACTCTGTCAAATGCCGACTTGATGTCAAGGGCAGTCACTCTCACCTCATCTCTGGAGTTTGTCTCTTTTGTCCATGTTTGGACCAAGGCTATAATGAGGTCAGGAGCTGAGTGGCCCTGGCTGAGCCCAAACTGAGAGTCAGTGAGCAGTTTATTGCTGAGCAAGTGCTGCTTGATAGCACTGTCGCCAATCCCTTCCTTTGATCGGGAGTAGACTGATAGGGCGGTAATTGGTTGGGTTGGATTTGTCCTTTTTGTGTACAGGACATACTTAGGCAATTTTCCACTTTGCCAGGTAGATACCAGTGTTGTAGCTGTACTGGAACAGCTTGGCTACGGGTGCGGCTCGTTCTGAAGCACAAGTCTTCAGTACTATTGCCGGAATGTTGTTAGGGACCGTAGCCTTTGTAGATGGTGGACAGGCATTGGGGGGTTGGAAGGTGAGTGACTTGCCACAGAATTCCCAGCCTCTGACCTCTTTTAGCCACAGCATTTAGTTGCCTTCCTAATCACATGCTGAACCTGCATACTAACTTTTTGTGAATCGTATATTAAGACACCCAGATCCCTCTACCACAGAGTTCTGCAATCTCTCTCCATTTCAATAATATATTGCTTTTCTATTCTTCCTACCAGTGTGGACAAGTTCACATTTTCCCACATTGTACTCCATCTGCCAAGTTTTTGCTCACTCACTTAACCAATCTATATCCCTTTGCAGACTCCTTATGTCCTCTTCACAACTTACTCTCCTATCTTTGTGTCATCAGCAAATTTAGCAACCATAAATTTGGTCCCTTCATCCAAATAATTGTAAACAGTTGAGGCCCCAGCACTGATCCCTGTGGCGTTCCACGAGTTACAGCTTGCCAACCCTTTCACAAAATCCTGTTGACTCTGCCTGATCTTATTAAGAGTTTCTAAGTGCCCTGCTATAACCTCCTTAATAATAGATTCTAGCATTTTCCTTATGATAGATGTTAAGCTAACTGGCATGTAGTTTCCTGCTTTCTGTCTGTCTCCTTTCTTGAAAAGAGGAGTTACATTTGCTATTTTCCAATCTGATGGGACATTTCCAGAATCTAGGGAATTTTGGAAAATTACAATCCGTGCATCTACTATCTCAGCAGCTTCTTTTAAGACCCTAGGATGAAGGCCATCAGGCCCTGGGGACTTGTCAGCCTTTAGTTCTAATATTTTTCTCAGTACCCTTTCCCTGGTGATTGTAATTGTTTTAAGTTCCTACCTTTCGCCTTTTTTTTATCCATTCATGGGATGTGGGCGTCACTAGCTAGGACAGCATTGCCCATCCGTAATTGCCATTGAGAAGGTGGTGGTGAGCTGCCGTTTTGAACTGCTGCAGTCCATGTGGGGTAGGTACACCCACAGTGCTGTTAGGAAGGGAATTCCAGGATTTTGACCCAGCGACAGTGAAGGAACAGCAATATAGTTCCAAGTCAGGACGGTGTGTGACTTGGAGGGGAACTTGCAGGTGGTGGTGTTCCCATGCATTTGCTGCCCTTGTCCTTCTAGGTGGTGGAGGTCGTGGGTTTGGAAGGTGCTGTCCTCTTGATTTATAAATATTTCTGGGATGTTACTTGTGTCTTCTACAGTGAAGACAGACACAAAATATCTGTTCAACACTTCCACCATTTCCTTATTTCCCATTAATTCCACAGACACACTGTAGAGAACCATGCTCATTTTAATTACTCTTTTCCTTTTTAAATACTTGTAGAAACTCTTACTATCCATTTTTATATTTCTAGCTAGCTTTCTCTCATACTCTAATTCCTCCCTCATTTTTTTCTGTCAATCTTTGCTGGCTTTTAAACTCTATCTAATCTTCTGACCGACCACTAATCTTTGCAGAATCGTATGCTTTTTCTTTCAATGTGATACTATCCTTAATTCCTTAGTAAGCCGCAGATGGTGTGTCTTTCTCAGTCTTTTTTTCCTCACTAGAATGTATCTAGAATGGAATCTCCCTGCTCAGCATAGTGGGGAAAGTCTTCGCTCGAGTCGTTTTAAACAGACTCCAGAAGCTGACTGAGCATGTCTACCCTGAGGCACAGTGTGGCTTTCGAGCAGAGAGATCTACCATTGACATGATGTTCTCCCTTCGCCAGCTACAGGAGAAATGCCGCGAGCAACAGATGCCCCTCTATGTTGCTTTCATAGATCTCACCAAAGCCTTTGACCTCGTCAGCAGACGTGGTCCCTTCAGACTACCAACAAAGATCGGATGTCCACCAAAGCTACTAAGTATCATCACCTCATTCCATGACAATATGAAAGGCACAATTCAGCATAGCGGCGCCTCATCAGACCCCTTTCCTGTCCTGAGTGGCGTGAAACAGGGCTGTGTTCTCGCACCTACACTGTTTGGCATCATCTTCTCCCTGCTGTCTCACATGCGTTCAAGTCTTCAGAAGAAGGAATTTTCCTCCACACAACATCAGGTGGCAGGTTGTTCAACCTTGCCCGTCTTAGAGTGAAGACCAAAGTACAGAAGGTCCTCATCAGGGAACTCCTCTTTGCTGACTGCTGCATTAACATCCCACACAGAAGAGTGTCTGCAGGGACTCATCGACAGGATTGTGGCTGCCTGCAACGAATTTGGCCTAACCATCAGCCTCAAGAAAATGAACATCATGGGACAGGATGTCGGAAATGCTCCATCCATCAATTTCGGCGACTGCGCTCTGGAAGTGGTTCAATAGTTCACCTACCTAGGCTCAACTATCACCAGTAACCTGTCTCTCGATGCAGAAATCAACAAGCGCATGGGAAAGGCTATGTCCAGACTGGCCAAGAGGGTGTGGGAAAATGGCGCACTGACAAGGAACACAAAAGTCCGAGTGTATCAAGCCTGTGTCCTCAGTACCTTGCTCTATGGCAGCGAGGCCTGGACAACGTGTGTCAGCCAAGAGCGACGTCTCAATTCGTTCCATCTTCGCTGCCTCAGGAGAAACGCAGAAGTCCTCGAGGCGGCCAGCATATACACCCTACTAAGCCAGCGACGCTTGAGATGGCTTGGCCATGTGAGCCGCATGGAAGATGGCAGGATCCCCCAAGGACGCATTGTACAGCAAGCTCGTCACTGGTATCAGACCCACCGGCCGTCCATGTCTCCGCATTAAAGACGTCTGCAAACGCGACATGAAGTCTTGTGACATTGACCGCAAGTCGTGGGAGTCAGTTGCCAGTGATCGCCAGAGCTGGCGGACAGCCATAAAGGCTGTATAAAGAGTGGTGAGTCGAAGAGACTTCGTAGTTGGCAGGAAAAAAGACAGAAGCGCAAGGAGAGAGCCAACTGTGTAACAGCCTGACAACCAATTTTATCTGCAGCACCTGTGGAAGAGTCTGTCACTCTAGAATTGGCCTTTGTAGCCACTCCAGGCCCTGCTTCACAAACCACTTACCACCTCTAGGCGCTTACCCATTGTCTCTCGAGACAAGGAGGCCAAAGAAGAAGAATGTATCTTTGGGTGTTATGAAATATCTCGTTAAATGTCTGCCACTGCATCTCTACTGTTGAATATACAATGGACAGTAGGACCCTAGGAAGTACAGAATGTCAGACGGATCTTGGTGTACTTGTCCAAAGATCACTGAAGGCAGCAGCACAGGTAGATAAGGTGGTCAGGAAGGCATATGGGATACTTACCTTCATTAGCCGAGGCATTGAATATAAGAGCAGGGAGGTTATGATGGAGCTGTATAAAACGCTAGTTAGGCCACAGCTGGAGTACTGTGTACAGTTTTGGGCACCACACTATAGGAAGGATGTGGTTGCACTGGAGATGGTGCAGAGGAGATTCACCAGGATGTTGCCTGGGCTGGAGCATTTCAGCTATGAAGAGAGACTGAAAAAGCTAGGGTTGCTTTCCTTCGAGCAGAGAAGGCTGAGGGGGGACCTGATTGAGGTATACAAAATTATGAGGGGCATTGATAGGTTAAATAGGAAGAAACCTTTTCCTTTAGCGGAGGGGTCAATAACCAGGGGACATTGATTTAAGGTAAGGGACAAGTGGTTTAGAGGGGAGTTGAGGAAAACAGTTTTTCACCCAGAGGGTGGTTGGAATCTGGAACGCACTGCCTGAAGAGGTGGTAGTGGCAGGAACCCTCACAACATTTAAGAAGTATTTAGATGAGCACTTGAAACGCCATAGCATACAAGGCTACGGGCCACGTGCTGGAAAATGGGATTAGAATAGTTAGGTACTTGGTGGCCAGCATGGACACAATGGGCCGAAGGGCCTGTTTCTGTGCTGTATGACTCTACTGTCCTACCCTTTAATCAAATTTCCCAGTTCACTTTAGCGAACTCTGCCGTCATACCCTTGTAATTGTTTTTTTTTGTTTAAATTTTTATTTGAGATACAGCACTGAAACAGGCCCTTCGGCCCACTGAGTCTGTGCCGACCATCAATCACCCATTTATACTAATCCTACGTTAATCCCATTACCCTCTCACATCCCCACCTTCCCTCAATTCCCCTACCACCTACCCACACTAGGGGCAATTTATAATGGCCAATTTACCTATCAACCTGCAAGTCTTTGGCTGTGGGAGGAAACCGGAGCACCCAGCGAAAACCCACGCGGTCACAGGGAGAACTTGCGAACTCAGCACATGCAGTACCCAGAATTGAGCCCGGGTCGCTGGAGCTGTGAGGCTGCAGTGCTAACCACTTGCCTTTATTTAATTTTAAAAACTAGTCTTAAACCCACATTTCTCACCCTTAAACAGTGAAATTCAGTCATATTGTGATCACTGTTACCAGAGGCTCCTTTACTATGAGATCGTTAATTAATCCTGTCTCATTGCACATAACCAGGTCTAGAAAAGCCTGCTGTCTGGTTGGCCCTAGAATGTGCTGCTCTAAAGAAATTGTCCTGAATACACTCTACGAACTCATCTTCCAGGCTACCTTTGCCAATCTGAATCGTCCAATCTACATGTAGATTAAAAGCGTCCATGATTATTGCTGTACCTTTCTTACAAGCCCCCATTATCTCTTCCTGTATACGCTGTCCTACAGTGCAGCTACTGTTACGGGGCCTATAAACTACTCCCACAGGTGACTTCTTACCTTTGTTATTTTTTATCTCTACCCAAGCTGATTCTACATCTTGACCTTTAGAACTAAGGTCATCTCTCACTATTGTACTGTCATCCTTAATTAACAGAGCTACCATACCAACTTTTCCTAGCTTCCTGTCCTTCTGAAATGTCAAGTACCCTTGAATGTTCAGATCCCAGCCTTGGTCACCCTGCAGCCATGTTTCTGTAATGGCTATCAGGTCATACTTATTGCTGCACACATTCAGATACAGAGCCTTTAGTTTTGTCTTTTACCATTTTGGCAAATTCTGACCTTATCTGCTGGCTCGCTTTTAAGTAAGTATGTTCTGTCCCTTCCTGCCACGCTCGGATTATCATTACACTTATTGGACTTAATTGCATTTAAAGGTGACTTGAGACTTTTGAGAGATTGGATAAAGCACCAATAAAAGCATAGTGCTACAGATGCTGGAAATCTGAAATAAAAACAGAGATGCTGGAACTACTCTGGTCAGGCAGCATCTGTGGAGAGCGAAGTAGAGTTGACGTTTCAGGGCTGATGAAAGGTGATGTTTGCATATTGTACCTGTGCTGGCTCTCTGAAGAAGCTAATTCTCTCAGTCCCAGTGGAGAGAATGAGTTGTAGCCAGACATGAGGCCCCTGCTGCCTGATCTGTTGTCAGGACAGATGATGGTACACTATGGAAAGGGCCCAGGTTCTGTTGCCAGGAGCAGTTTAACTTCTGGATGGACTCCCACAGGTCAAACTAATTAATTACTGCAACGAGTAAAGGTTGAAGTCCCCAGCTTGAAGTGTGATCTCAAAAATAGGTTTGTTTTCTTGTGTGTATTTTTTGATGAGGTTTGGGAATGGGTGACCAGAGATGTGAGTCTGCAAACAGTTATTGTACAATCTGCAGTTTACCAAAAGAGATGCTGCGAACCAGAGTTCATCTTGGACTGTTCTGTCTCACTTGTCTGAATGCATCCCCTTTCTTGATATGTTCATATCTCCTAATGCTGTGCTGCAACCTAGACTGATAAGTAAAGGCCTGCTCAGGTCTGGGGAAAAAAAAACCCGACCCAAACCTGACAGAACCACATCGGACCCGAGCCTGACCCAGCCCGAGTCCTTCCATTTTTTCCGGAACCCGACCACCGGAATGTTCACTTTCTCCAGTTGACAGCATTTGTTTTACATCCGTAGTGCACTCACTGTACTTAGCACTTTTGGATGGATGGAATGATAGGAAGCTGCAGCATGAGTGTGATGACATCATAGAGTCATTCACTCGCTCACTGCGCAGACTCAAGAGTCTGTGGAGTGCAGATGCACGTTTCCCTCCTTGATGTCCCGGACTCCCAGCTCAGACAGGCCTTTCAAATTTTGACGCTCACTTACACAACTTCCCTTTTCCTCCTAGCAGAGCAGTACTGTGTGTGTCCGACCCAGACCCAGCCTGACCCGACTTGAGCCCAAAAGCCGGACCCGGAAGAGCGACCCAAACCGAACCCGACCCCTGTCGTCAGGTCCCGTTGGGTTCAGGTCGGGTAGCAGGCCTTTACTGGTAAGGGCTAGGAGAATCTGCCTGCATCTTGTAATAGCCTAGTGGTTCTGGCATTGGGCCAGCAAGCCAGAGGTCAAGAGTTCAAATTGCGCCATGGCAAGTTGTGAAATTCACTTACTGTGTACAGTTCTGGTCACGACACTATAGGAACAATGTGATTGCACTGGAGAGGGTGCAGAGGAGATTCACCAGGATGTTGCCTAGGCTGGAGCATTTCAGCTATGAAGAGAGAGTGGATAGGCTAGGGTTGTTTTCCTTGGAGCGGAGAAGGTTGAGGGGGGACCTGATTGAGGTATACAAAATTATGAGGGGCATTGATAGGTTAGATGGGAAGAACCTTTTTCCCTCAGTGGAGGGGTCAATAACCAGGAGGCATAGATTTAAGGTAAGGGGCAGGAGGTTTAGAGAGGAGTTGAGGAAAGATTTCACCCAGAGGGTGGTTGGAATCTGGAACACACTGCCTGAAGGGGTGATAGATGCAGGAACACTCAACATTTAAGTAGTATTTAGATGAGCATTTGAAACGCCATAGCACGCAAGGCTATGAGCCAAGTGCTGGAAAATGGAATTCAATTGGATGGGTGCTTGATGGTCGGCGCAGACGTGTTGGGCCGAAGGACCTGTCTCTGTGCTGTTTAACTCTATGGAGCTAAATCTGGTTGTTTCTGGGTTAGCACCAGATACAATGACCAGATTGTCATTAAAAAAAACTAGTTCACTAAAGCTCTTCAGGGAAGGGAAGCTCTTGGTCTGAGCTACCTGTGAATCTTGTCTCACTCTAGGGATGAGCAACGAGTTGTATCTTACCAATGTCACCTGCATCCCAACAACAAATTAAGTAAAAGCTAATACCTTGTAGCAGTTAATTTGGTATTAAATTTGGGATTGCTTGGATCTGTTAAGCTGTTAAAACTGTGAATCCTCAAGGGCTGAAATAGATGAAACCTAAGCATGTGCAAGCGATGCATATGGATAACTGATGTGTAATATCTACTTGCAGTTGTGAGGTTCAGCAGTGCTCCAGAGGTCTCTTTACGATCTAGCATTGAGCCGGTGTGTCCAGGAAACTTCCGGTAACCTGCCTTTAACTCGCTTACAGTCACGGCCTGTTTTTAGAATTGTTAGGCAGGTTGAGAAGTGTTTTTGTAAATGAATGGACTGAGCAATGAAGAGTGCACACATTGAAATAGAGTGAACAAGTCACTTAGAAACAGCATGCAAAGGTGTCCATTAAGCAAACCTTTGCAGTGGATACAACCATGTTTACACGGCAAAAGCTGCTTTTCAAATGACCCGAATCAATATAAAGTTATTTAAAAACACTTTTATGTTCCCTGCTTATCTCAGTATTACACAACTGAGCAGAGCCAATAACTGTGTGATTGGAAGGAGCAGTCTGAGAGTTGGTTGCAGGAACATTGGGGGTGCACCCTTTGAAGTTGTGGGGATTGCCTGTTGAAATTGTGGGGAGGGGAAGGTGGTGCTTGTACCTGTTGAAGTTGTTGTGGTTGGGGGGGTGGTGTTTGTTGTACCTGTTGGTTATGGGGGAGTTGTACCCATTGAGGTTAAAGCTTTGGGCCACTAGAGTGTAGGAAGTGGCAGAGAGTTTAGGCTCAGGGTAGCATTTGTGCATAAAAATATTAATTGTAAAGAGCAGACAAGCCTTGTTTTCAGATACACTGCATCATGTACAGATTCTGTAATCCTGTTCACAATAGAATGGAGTACTTTTTTACCTCATCCTATATTTCTGGGAATCCAAGCTCTTTTGCCTTGTGGGCTACACCAGTTTACACCATGTATGAGCATGTATATAGTTTAACTCTCAGCTCCCTGGAGTTTACAAGAATGAGAGATGATCTCCTTGAAACATACAAGAGTTTGAAGGGGCTTGACAAGGTAGATACTGAAAGGTTGTTTCCCTTGGCTGAGGAATCTAGAACATAGGGGCACAGTCTCAGGATAAGGGGCTGATCATTTAGAACGATGAGAAATTTCTTCACACAAAGGGTTGTGGATCTTCAGAATGCTCCATCCCAAAGGGTTGTGGATGCTCTATTGAATATATTTGAGGCTGACCTTCTGGTCTCCCAAGGAATCGAGGGATATGGGGAGCGGGTGGGAAAGTGGAGTTGAAGCCGAAGATCAGCTGTGATCGATTTGAATGGTGGAGCAGTTTTGATGGGCTGTATGGTCAACTCCTGCCCCTATTTCTTATGTTCCCATTTATTCCTGTATATCTCCAGTTCTGATTTGTGATATTTTTTTATAGGATGTGGACTTTTCTGGCTGGGCCAGTATTTATTGCCCATCCCAATTGCCCTTGAGGAGCTGGTGGTGAGCAGCCATCTTGAACCACTGCTGTCTTTGTTGTGTGGATGCACCCACAGTGGTGTTAGGATGGGAGTTCCAGGAATTTGACCCAGTGACATTGAAAGAACATTGATATATTTTCAAGTCAAAATTTCCCTTCAAAAAATGAGGGAGGCAGAAAGCAGGAAACTATAGACCAGTTAGTTTAACATCTGTCGTTGGGAATTTTTAGAATCCATTATTAAAGAAGTAATAGGACATTTAGAAAGTCAAAACGCAATCCATCAGAGTCAGCATGGTTTTATGAAGGGTAAATAGTGTTTGACTAATTTGCTAGCGTTCTTCGAAGATGTAACAAGTAAGGTGGATAATGGGGATCCTGTATATGTAGTTTATCTGGACTTCCAGAAGGCATTTGATAAGGTGCCGTACAAAAGGTTAATGCACAAGGTAAGATCACATGAGTTAGGGGCAATTTATTAGCTTGGATAGAGGATTGGCTAACCAACGGAAAACAGGGAGTCGGGATAAATGGGTCCTTTTCTGGTTGGCAAGATGTAATTAGTGGGGTGACACAAGGTTCTGTCCTCGGGCCCCAACTATTTACAATCTATATTAGTGACTTGGATGCAGGGATAGAAGGTACTATAGCCAAATTTGCAGATGACACTAAAATAGGTGGGATAGTAAGTTGCAATAAAGAAATAAGAAATTTACAAATAGATATGGATAGGTTAGGTCAATGGGCCAAAATTTGGCAGATGAAGTTTAACGTGGATAAATATGAGGTTATTCATTTTGGTTGGAAGAATAGAAAGGCAAATTATCTAAATGGAGAGAAACTTCAGAGTGCTTCGGTGCAGAGGGATCTGGGTGTCCTCATGCATGAATCGCAGAAAACTAGTATGCAGGTGCAGCAGGTAATAAGGAAGGCAGATGGAATTTTGGCATTTATTGCTAAAGGAATAGAGTATAAAAGTAGGGAAGTGTTGCTGCAACTGTACAAGGCATTAGTGAGACCGCACCTGGAGTATTGCGTACAGTTTTAGTCCCCTTACTTGCGGAGGGATGTGGTTGCATTTGAGGCAGTTCAGAGGAGGTTCACTAGATTGATTCCAGAGATGAGGGGTTTGTCTTATGAAGAGAGATTGAGCAGTTTAGGCCTTTACTCTCGAGTTCAGAAGGATGAGAGGAGATCTAATTGAGGTATATAAGATGATTAAGGGGATTGACAAAGTAGACGTAGTGAGGATGTTTCCTCTGGTGGGTCAATCTAGAACGAGAGGTCATAGTTTTAGGATTTAAAACAGAGATGAGGATAAATTACTTCTCTCAAAGGGTCTGTGGAATTCACTACCTCAGAGTCCGGTGGATGCCGTGACATTGAGTATATTTAAGGAGGAGATAGACAGATTTTTTATTAGTAATAGGTTGAAGGGTTGTGGAGAATGGTGGGGCAGGCTCGATGGGCTAAATGGCCTACTGCTGCTCCTATGTTCCTGCCTTTTTGGGAACCTCCTGATATTCATTTCCAGTGAAATTAAAATTGGGGGCAGTTTCTTTAACGAACAGTTGATCCATAATGCCAGATTTATGCCCAAATGCAAAGTAAAAATTGACCCCCACATCTGAAGAAATTGCAGCCCATGATTTTCTAACCATTAAATGGGAATGTCTGATGTGCAACCATAAGATTGGACTTGCACTTATGGTCAATATTTGTTGTCCAGTTTTATTATCTATTCGTTAACAAATCACCACTGTCATCCTTTACATGTTTCCCACCATATGTAATGTGTCTCTTCTAACATAAATGTATGCAGAACCTCTCAAAAATATTTACTTCCCTTCTCCAGTTCTGTGTCTGTGCTTCACCGTTTATTTCCCCAGTCCTCTCCCTTGGTGACAGTGTAGAGTTTATACCATCTAGTATAGTTTGTGACATACATAAATGATTTGGAGGAAAGTATAGGTGGTCTGATTAGCAAGTTTGCAGACGACACTAAGATTGGTGGAGTAGCAGATAGTGAAGGGGACTGTCAGAGAATACAGCAGAATATAGATAGATTGGAGAGTTGGGCAGAGAAATGTCAGATGGAGTTCAATCCGGGCAAATGCGAGGTGATGCATTTTGGAAGATCCAATTCAAGAGTGAACTATACAGTAAATGGAAAAGTCCTGGGGAAAATTGATGTACAGAGAGATTTGGGTGTTCAGGTCCATTGTTCCCTGAAGGTGGCAACGCAGGTCAATAGAGTGGTCAAGAAGGCATACGGCACGCTTTCCTTCATCGGACGGGGTATTGAGTACAAGAGTTGGCAGGTCATGTTACAGTTGTATAAGACTTTGGTTCGGCCACATTTGGAATACTGCGTGCAGTTCTGGTCGCCACATTACCAAAAGGATGTAGATGCTTTGGAGAGGGTGCAGAGGAGGTTCACCAGGATGTTGCCTGGTATGGAGGGCGCTAGCTGTGAAGAGAGGTTGAGTAGATTAGGATTATTTTCATTAGAAAGACGGAGATTGAGGGGGGACCTGATTGAGGTGTACAAAATCATGAGAGGTATAGACAGGGTGGATAGCAAGAAGCTTTTTCCCAGAGTGGGGGATTCAATTACTAGGGGTCACGAGTTCAAAGTGAGAGGGGAAAAGTTTAGGGGGGATATGCGTGGAAAGTTCTTTACGCAGAGGGTGGTGGGTGCCTGGAGCGCGTTTCCAGCGGAGGTGGTAGACGCGGGCACGATAGCGTCTTTTAAGATGCATCTAGACAGATACATGAATGGGCAGGAAGCAAAGAGATACAGACCCTTAGAAAATAGGCGACATGTTTAGATAGAGGATCTGGATCGGCGCAGGCTTGGAGGGCCGAAGGGCCTGTTCCTGTGCTGTAATTTTCTTTGTTCTTAATGCATTACCTAAAAGAGAAACAGATTCAATAGTAACTTTCAAAAGAGAATTGGATAAATATTGGAAGGACAGAACAGATGATGGGGAAAGAGCAGGGGATTAGACTAATTGATAGCTGTACCAAAAAATTGAATGGCCTTGTTCTGTGCGGTTCCATTCTATAAATTGGTTCAGATGCAGAGGGTGGTGCATTCAGGTGAAGCCAGTGATTGTTTCACTTCTGGTTCCTTTCCCTTTAGGTTACTGATTGCACATAGCAATTTGTACTGGCTCTTGCTCCCATCCCCCAGAATCGTTCTGCAGGCACCAGCTGCATGTGTCTTAACAGTGAGGATTGGCAAGCTATTCAGTTGTAGAGTGCATCACAACTGTGTCCAATCCTATTCCCAAGCCAGTTCTGTATGCATTGTACTTTCTGACAAAAGTTCTATGGTGATCAAGAGTTTTTCCCTCTCCAGCCTAGGGATGTTGAGGACAGTTATGGCTCTCACAACTGCTGCCCTAACTGAGTGATTTAAAATAATGCAGGGATCAATGCACCCTCCCAGAGAAGGGAGTTGATTGGGATAATTTGACACCAAAACAAGGAGCTGGATTGATACCAGTCTGTTGAAGAGGGAGAATGAGGGTTAGAGACTTTAATATCACTGTTTGATTGCTTTTCTCAGGGTAGGAAAATAGAGTTAACAAAACCTGCATTTATATAAAGCTCCTGTTTAGTGGGAGGGCACACTCTCTTCATGCAAGGATCCACACCCACCTACAACAACAGCTTGCGCTTATATAGCGCCTTTATGCAGTAAAACATCCCAAGTAGCATTATCAAACAAAATTTGGCACCGAGCCACATGTGATATTCGGATAGGCGACTAAAAGCTTTGTCAAAGAGGTAGGTTTTAAGGAGCGTCTTAGAGGAGGAAAGAGGGTTAGAGAGGCGAAGAGGTTTAGATAGGGAATTCCAGAGCTTAGGGCCACAGCAGCTGAAGACACAAGCCGCCAATGGTGGAGTAATTAAAATCGGGGATGTGCGAGAGGCCAGAATTGGAAGAACATTCTAAGGCTTAAATGGTGTGGGAGGGAAATCTGTAATCAAACAAATAGACATGATCGCTGGATGGAGCAGGACTTGATGAGCTGGATGGCCTTCTCTCATTTCATATTTTCTATTGTCCATTTTAAAAAATCTTTCATGAGATGTGGGTGTCACTGCATGAGCAGCATTTGTTGCCCATGCCTAATTGTGGCTTGCTAGGCCATTTCAGAGGGCAGTTAAGAGTCGAGCACATTGCTGTGGGTCTGGAGTCACACATAGTGCAGACCAGGTAAGGACAGCACATTTCCTTCCCTAAAGGGACATTAGTGAACCAGATTGGTTTTTACAACAATTAATGATAGTTTCATGACACTGATACTTTTATTAATGTTATTGACTAATTGAATTTAAATTCTGTGGTGGGGTTTCAACCCATGTCCTCAGGGTATTAACCTGTGCCTCTTGATTACTAGGTCAGTGTCATTACCACTATGCCACCATACTGGTGGGTGTAGATGCATGGTGTAGTTGCAGTGAGGAAGATGAACCACACTGCCAGGGCACAATACTTAAAGGACTAAGCTCATTGTTTCTCTTAATGGAATGTTACAGTTGGAAAGTAATCATTGTCTTGATGTGTTGTAGCTCTCTATGCTAGAGTTTATAGATGACAGCTTATATTTAATATTAGTCATAGAGTTATACAGCACAGAAACAGACCCTTTGGCCCACCGTGTTCACGCCGGCCATCAAGCCTATCTATTCTAATCCCATTTTCCAGCACTTGGCCTGTAACCTTGTACGCTATGCCGTTTCAAGTGCTCATCTAAATACTTCTTAAATGTTGTGAGGGTTCCTGCCTCTACCACCCCTTCAGGCAGTGTGTTCCAGATTCCAACCACCCTCTGGGTGAAAAAATATTTCCTCAACTCCCCTCTAAACCTCCTGCCCCTTACCTTAAATCTATGCCACCTGGTTATTGACATCTCAGCTAAGGGAAAAAGTTTCTTCCTATCTACCCTATCAATGCCCCTCATAATTTTGTATACCTCAATCAGGTCTCGCCTCAGCTTTCTCTGCTCTAAGGAAAACAACCCTAGCCTATCCAGTCTCTCTTCATAGCTGAAATGCTCCAGTCCAGGCAACATCCGTGTGGATCTCCTCTGCACCCTCTCCAGTGCAATCACATAGAGGCCTGCTTTAGGTCGGGAAAAAGAACCCGACCAAACCACAGTGGACCGGAGCCCGACCCAGATAGAGTCCCTCCAATTTTGCCCCGAGCTCGACCCGACCCGACCCTAGCCCGACCATCCCTTTACTTAACCTTCCTGACACCGAACCTGCAAGAAGCTGCAGCACATGAGCGATGACATCATAGTGACATCACTCGTTCACTGCACAGACTCAGTTTCGTCCCGGACTCCCAACTCGGGTAAGTTTTTTTTAAAAATTTCAATACTTACCAGCAGAGCACTTAGCGTGTGTGCCCGGCCCGGCCTGACCCGAACCCGACACATGTCTGGTCCCATCGGGTAGCAGGCCTCTACAATCACATCCTTCCTATAGTGTAGCGACCAGAACTGTACACAGTACTCCAGCTGTGGCCTAACTAACGTTTTATACAGCACCATCATAACCTCCCTGCTCCTATATTCTATGCCTCAGCTAATAAGTATCTCATATGCCTTCTGAACCACCTTATCTACCTGTGCTGTTGTAACATAGTTGAGTAGCAAACACTGTAGGGATAAACTTGATACAATAGTAGGAGACGGAAGTGAAGGTTTAGTGTGTGACGTTATCACAGGGATTTCAGTGCAGTGTCGCAGTGGATTCACACTGTCCATACTGCCCACACAATCTGTGACCAACATTCAGCAGTACAGTTCTAGATTGTGTCTTCCTCGACCTGCGTTGTGTCTGAAGAAAGATAATTGTGCTGTATGTCACTCCAATATAATACTGGTGGGGGCAGGCCTATATGGCACTGGGTATAGTACCGGTGGTGTAGTGTATTGAAATAGCTGAAGTGTATTGAACTGACTGAGCCTAGTGTATTGTGATAGCTAAGTATTTGTATACTGCGATACTGCCTCTCTGTTGCCCCCTCTGTTGGGAAAGTATAAATAAAAGTTCAGCAATGGCTGCTTACAGTAAAAACCTCATAGATTTACTTAGTGAATACACAACAGTGGGTACTGGTCTGTTACTGTATAACACTGGGGTACAGTCCTGGTGGGAACAGGTCTGTCAGTGTATAACTGGGGTACAGGTTTGTCACTAACACTGCAGTTAATGTACTGATGGGTACAGGGTTGTCATTGTGGGTGGCACAATTTGAAGTGGTGAATTCCAAGTATACACAGGAAGTGCAGTGTATTGGGTAATGGATGTTTTTTCATGTGGCATGTTGGTTCCAGTGCCAAATTACACCACAGGTATTTGTGGCAGAATAAAAATTATTTAAAGTTGCTTTCCTTCTCTCACAAGTGCCATCACCATTAACCTGTGACAACCCAACTAGTGAGATAGGTGAATATTAGGGATAAAGCTTAGGGGCAACACTGGGGACTGCTAAACATAGAGCTGAGCTTCTCCCATGGCTCAGTTGGTAAAGGCGTCCTGCACAAACATAATTAGGAGCAGGAGTAGGCCCCTCGAGCCTGCACCTGAGCCAAATGACCAGGAGGCCCCACACATGATTCCTGGGTTATATTGGTTGATTCAGCAGCAACAATTGTGGGGGAGACTACACTTGACCTCAGTGCCTTGGACTAGGGAAGGGAAAAGTTAGCTGAAATGTCTTCTCCTGACCAGTCTCCAGTGATCCTGCTGGAAAGTGTTCATGGCAGTTTGGGGGGGTGTGTGTAAGTCAATTAAGAACAGTTGCGATGCCTTCTGTAATCAACTAGTTTGTGTATGCTCCTTTTCTTGGCTCACCTGTGATGTGTGCCACTTAGACAATATATCACAATACTTGTAGAGCCCATAAAATCAAACCAGAGCACATTTGGAGGTTTTCAGAGAGATGGGGAGCAGCTTGGCGCAGCTGCATTTTTTTTTGGAGAGAACTGTACTGTGGACCCTAGAAAAAAAGTCACATTTTCAAACCAGTGACTGTCAGCCCTGATGAGTGATAGTGGCCAGGTCTGTTGGATGAAAGCTCTTTTGCACTGTGACTGGGATCACGGCTCCATATGAATGCTGGACACTCACATTAATACGAAGGATTAGATCTTCCGTGCCTCTACTTTGAGGAGAGGAAGGATAACCTCAAATTCGGAAACAATTGCTGGCTTTGTACCTTCTGAAAATAGGACTCAAAGTCCCCCCCTCCCCCTCAATATTTGCATGTACCAGGGTTCCCAAGAGACCTGTTGATATATAGTTTCGGGGGGGTTAATTGAAGTATATTTGACCAAGTGCCCAGCTGTGCGTTTACTAGAAAAACCAGAGCGGTTAGTTGTATCTACCGGAGCTTCGTGTGATTTGCATGTTTTGAAATACCCATACATTTTCTACTTCAATACGTGTACAAATAACAGCTACACTAATTATCTGAAGAGAAAAATATTTGCAGGGCTACAAGGAAAAGGCAGGGAGTGGGACTAGCTGAATTGCTCTTTCAGAGAGCCAGCATGAACACGATGGGCCTCCTTATGTGCTGTAACCATTCTATGATTTGTATTTTTGTTTTGGGTGCTTGCAGTGAGCAAAGAGTTAAGAGGATTGCAGAAATGCTTGGATTCTTTCTAGTCTTGGAAATGTGCCAAAAATAATTTGTCTGCTTCTTTCAGTAAGCTCCTGGCTCATAAAGTGACTTCCCTTTCTGGGAAAAGGTATTGCTTATCAAAGGGTGATGCCTGGAAATGGTGTTAAGGAAGTGCCAGTGCTTTTGTCTTGTTTGCTTGGATTTTAAAAAGTTTACTTTTTGGAAATCGCTGCTAGAACATTTATTTATTAAGGACATTCAAGGCTCTGTGCCAGTTTCTCGCATTTTCCTTTTCTCCATTTCCCCAATCATGTGAAGTGTCATTCGTTAACCTCACTTTACAAAAGGTTATCAGCTGTGGCTCAGTTGGTGGCACTCTTGCCTTTGAGTCAGAAGATTGTAGGTGCAAGCCTTACTCCAGAAACTCAAACAAAATCTAGGTTGACACTTACGGTGCCGGTACTGAAGGAGCGCTGCACTCAGAGGTGCCAGCTTTCGGATGAGACATTAAACTGAGGCCCATCTGTCCCCTCAGTTGAATGTAAAAGATCCTATGAGACTATATGAAGAAGAGCAGGGGAACACTCCCAGTGTCCTTTGTAAGAATGCTGGGAAATCCCTCTATCAGGTTTTCTTGTGAATTAACGTGAGCTAACTGAAATACTATGACTGGCTGTGCATTTTTTTGTTACACTTCAGCAGGAATAGTTCAGTGTAAGATTGTGAAACCCTGGGTAGTGGCTGCGAGGTAACTTAATAGGAAATTGTGGTTTGGGATTTCATTGGACTGCAACGGCTCAAGAAGGCATCTCACCACCACCTTTATCATGGGCAATTAGGGATGGGAAATAAATGCTGGCCTGTCCAGCGACGCCCACATCCCCATAAATGAATTTTTAAAATTAACCACATGGTAAAAAGGTAAACTTCAGAAATCTAGCAGAGCATGAAAACAGGCTTGTCTAAGGTTACAACTGGATATAGATCAACTGGGAAAGTGGGCAAGGGATTGGCAAATGGAATTTAACGCAGACAAGTGCGAAGTGATGCATTTTGGGAAGTTAAACCAGGGCAGGACATATACAGTGAATGGCAGGGCCCTGGAGAGTGTTGTTGAGCAGCGAGACCTTGGGGTGCAAGTACATAGTTCCCTGAAAGTGGCAACACAGGTAGACAGGGTGGTGAAGAAGGCGTATGGCATGCTTGCTTTCATCGGCCGAGGCATTGGGTACAAGAGTTGGGACGTCATGTTACAGTTGTACATAACGTTGGTAAGGCCGCACTTGGAGTACTGTGTACAGTTCTGGTCGCCGCACTACAGGAAAGATGTGATTAAGCTAGAGAGGGTGCAGAAAAGATTCACAAGGATGTTGCCTGGTTTGGAGGGTTTGAGTTATAAAGAGAGATTGGATAGGCTGGGTCTGTTTTCCCTGGAGCAAAGGAGGCTGAGAGGGGACATGATAGAGGTATATAAAATGATGAGGCATAGATAGGGTAGATAGCCAGAGTCTGTTTCCCATGGTAGGGGTGACTAAAACTAGAGGGCATAGATTTAAGGTGAGAGGGAGGAAGTTTAAAGGGGATCAAAGGGCTAAATTTTTCACACAAAGAATAGTGGGTATCTGGAATGAGCTGCCTGAGGAAGTGGTGGAAGCAGGAACAGTAGCAACATTTAAGAGGCATCTGGACAGGTACTTGAATGAGCAAGGCAGAGAGGGATATGGAATTAATGCAGGCAGGTGGGATTAGTACAGATAGGCATCATGGTCGGCATGGACGCGGTGGGCCGAAGGGCCTGTTTCTATGCTGTACGAATTTGACTCTCTGACTCTAACTAAAAGATAACCACCTTAGCAGGGGCCCAGATATGCACAGAGCAGAGGTAAAATAGCTGAGTACCAAGGCCACCATGTTTTTTTGCTTTAGTCAAGTTTGGCATTGGAATTTCACAAGCTGATAGTCTGAACATGGAAAGCCAGAGATCTTAAGAGTTTGGCTCACCTTGGCGGTCTGGTGGTTAAATGATATCTTTCGTAATTGGGCGTTTCAAATGATAGTGAGGAAATGATTGGGTTAAATCAGTCTCCATAGGCTTTGCTGTGTAAAGAAATGAGATTCCCTGAGCACAGAAATGGTAAATGTAATACGCATTGCATTGACTGACACGACGGTACATGGAGCTTGACCAGTGAGTAGTTAGGTGGAGATCGTGCTTCTACCCAGGGCTTAATGGTAATGCTTTAATACTACTGCTCAGACATTAGTCATAGTCATAACAGCACAGAAGGAGGCCATGTCGGCTCTCTGAGGAACAATTCAGCCAGTCTCATTCCCCAGCTCTGTCCCCATATCCCTGTAAGTTTATTTCCTTTAGGTGCCCATCCAATTTCCTTTTGAAATCATTCATCATCACTGCTTCCCCACCCTCTTGGGCAGCGGGTTCCAGGTCATTACCACTCGCTGTGTTAAAAAGCTGTAGCTCACATTCCCCCCCCCCCCCCCCCCCCCATCTCTTTCAGATGTTCTGAGGACCTGAAAGGTGCTATGTGGATGTAAGTCTGTCTTTCTCATGCAGCATGTTTGATCACCTATATTGACTAATCTGGGTCGGTTGTGTGATGTATTATAGTTGTGGATATTTGTGCCGTTAGCTCTTCCTTGTGCTCTAATGTTTCCAGCATATAAACCACTGTTGAGTATCCCACCCCCCCCATGTAGTTGTTGAATTTCCAACCAGTTCCTCATCCTGACCCCACAGTCACCTCTGAAATGTCCCTCCTGTTTATTTACATGCTCCTCTCTTTCCCAGCTTCCAACGCATTCTCGTTTCCGGTTCAGCTCCATTTGAGACATTCATTTATGTGATGAGCACCACACAGATTGTTGCATCAAGCCGCATCAGAATATGTGATAGACATTTTAGCAGATTACCCTCTCCAGGGAGAAATTAGAGATCTTAATCTTCATAAACTGATGTGTGCTTCTCTGAAGTGTGTGATTGTGCAACCTCAAATTTCTTTTTTTTTTAATCTCTTTTTAAAAGTTTTTTTTTCAGTTTTCTGATTGCCGCCTTCTGGGAAAGCCTGGCTCCCAACCCGACTACATGTGTCGGGGTCGGGTCTGTATTCGGCGTTTTGCATTCGGGCTCAGGTCGAGCTGGACTGTACTGTTTTGTTTTTGTTTCAGTCTATGATCTTTTTCTCTTTCAAAAATATGTTGGTTGTTTTTGGATCGGGTCGGGCATTTAAAAAAATTAAAGGACTTGGGCCTCGGTTGGGTTCAGGTTGGTTATTGTCAAGTTGGGCCCGGGTCGGGTTTGAATTTTATACCCAAGCCAGGTTTTCTCTTCTGCTGAGATACAGTTCCACAGGCACTGACTCTCACTGGGGCACATCTTTACCAGACTGAGGAGTTGCCTCATTCCAGATGTATTTGTTATTTTATATAGTATCCTTGCCTTCACTGAACATTACACTTCACATCTGGACTCAAAGCATAGGATCATCCTGTTGCACTTTGGTATATTCCTGCTGTTTGAGAGTGATTAATATATTGTCCAGCATTAAGTGTTGTGGTCTTATCCTTTCAGTGACTTTACCTTTCATACAATAGTAGATTACTGCGGATGCTGGGAACCTGAAATATAAACAGAAAATGCTGGAAATACTCAGCAGGTCAGGCAGCATCTGTGGAGAGAGAAAAAGCTAATGTTTCAGGTCACTAACCTTTCATCAGAACTGGGAAAAGTTAGTTACGTAATAGGGTTTAGGCAAATATAGAAGCAGAGAAAGGGGGGAGGGGAGGAATGAACAAAGGGAAGGTCAGTAATAGGGTGGAGGACAGGAGTGAGAAAGAAAGGATTTGCATTTACAGAGCATCTTTCACAATCTCAGGGCGTCCCAAAGTGCTTTACAGCTGATGAAGTACTTTTGAAGTGAAGTCACTGTTGTAATGAGTGATTAAATGGTACAAGGCAAAAAAGAGTGATATAGGGCAAGTAAAGAAAGAAAAGATGGGTCTCCAGAAGTTATAAATGGAAACAGCAGTACCGTTACCAGTGGCTGCTGTCTGGGAAAAAATAGGAGCAGTGGTAATGGCCCGAAATTGTTGAAGTCAGTGTTGAGTTCGGAAGGCCCAAGTTGATTCTGCACTTTCTGTATCTCTATCTTGTCTCAGTGTATCTGTCCCTCGATTTGACAGTGTGTCTCTTTACCTCTGTGTCTGTCTCTATTTCTCTGTCTTGCTGTCTGAAACAGCATGTGTGCATGCGTGTATGTGTGTTTTTGTGTGTCTCATATTTAGAGTGCTCGGGACTTTATAATGGTTCTGTTATTTGACCACAGTCTACTCAGTTAAACTGAGGCTCTGTCTGCCTGTTCCACAGCACTATAGGAAAAGGAGCAGTTCTCCTGGCTAGCATTCCTCTCTGAACCAAAATGCCAAAAACAGATTGGTCAATCATTCATCTAGTTGCAATTTGTGGAATCTTATGCACAACATGACGTTACATTTATTTACACAACAGAGACTGTATGTGACCGGCATTGAGAGGTTAGGGAGATATGAATCAGGCACTCTATACAATTCTTTTTCGTGTTGTCAAAATGCAAGCCAAATTTATGGAAATATTCAGCCAAGTTTAACCACAAGCTCTGGCAGAGTGTTTCCAAGGCTGTAGTGCCACTACAATTCCTGGTTGTAGGTTTCTTTAATTGCTGAAGATAGAAATGTTGTCATATCTTTTCGTCTTGCACTCATCAGGACAATCTGCAAGAGTATCAATGTAAGGGAAAACAACAACTTTATGGTGTATGAGAGTGCTGATTGGTTGGCAAGTGAACTCTGGTAGAGGTGCTGCCATGGAGAATGCACCAGTTAACAGTGACTGACAGTTAACTGCCAAGCTTCGTTTGAAATTTAAACCAGGCAGCTTGACTCTGGTTAAGGCATTGCCCTGAGGAATGAACCAGCGAATGCCTGTCACTTGTTTTGTTTAGCTGAAACAGGCACAATGTACATGTTTCTGTCTGCAAAGAACAGGGCCCTGTGTATTAATATATATAGCTTCCAGTGGGCGCAAATGCGTCAGTGAGTTCTACTGACTATCTTAAATTGATTGTCAGAGCAATGCCTTGACCAATCAGAGTCAAGCTGCATGGTTTAAATTTCAAACAAAGTTTGGCAGTTAACTGTCAGTCACTATAAACTGGTGCATTCTGCATGGCAAGGCCTCTACCAATCAGAGTTCACTTGCCGACCAATCAGCACACTCGTCTCATACAGTATAAAGTTGTTCTTTTCTCTGACATTGGTATTCTTTCAGATTGTTATGATGAGTGCAAGATGAAAAGCTTCGAAAACATGTCTCTATTTTCAGTAATACTCAAGTTCTGTACTACCAAACGAGTATTTGTTTAATTGTTAGATTTCTTCTAAATACAAATACAGCTTAGATAACTAACCAAAAGTTTTGGAGAAGGTTGGCTCCAAGAGTTGACATTTACACTATCATCAGGGTTGATCTTTTTGTCTGGTTTCACTGTTTCTGTTTAAATTTTTGCCCGTTTCTCATTTTTGCTCTCTCTCCCCCATTTCCTTAAACAATGCTGATTCGCACTGTTCTGCTGTGAGTAGTGACAGAGTCAGCATTACATTTTAAGCCCAGTCCTACTCTTACCACATCGGGAGCCTCGACCCTTGGCTGATATTTCTTCCCTCAAACCCAGGGGCTGAAGAATTGTAACACTCCTGTCACCACCCGGCTGAGATCTTAACAAAGGCCAAGAGTGGAAGCTGGAATCTTCTGATCTCTGTAGCTAAATGCTGCACCACCAGTCATTGCCTTCAGTTACTGGGCCATTAAAAAAAAGCTGCTGGCCTTATGTGCATCCTTTCTGCTCCCCTTTTCCCAGCAATGGTGGCAAGTCTTGAGGTAGAAGTCTCTCTTTAAACTATTCCACCACTTTGTTGCATTTTTAAAGACTTTCTCAAACCCAGTATCTTTGACCAAGCTTTTAGTTGCCAGTCCCTTACTTCACTGCACAACAGACATTTTTCTTACGCCTATCTGTGAAACGCCTTGGAGAACTTTTGTGCATAAAAGGTGCTGTATGACTACAAGGTGTGAGCAGTTTAATGTTGTTTGGCAAATGCAGTATTTTATAATAAAAGCAAAGTACTGCGGATGCTTGGAAATCTGAAATAATAACAAAGTGCTGGAAATACTCAGCAGGTCTGGCAGCATCTGTGGAGCGAGAAGCAGAGTTAACGTTTCAGGTCTGTGACCTTTCATCAAAACATCTTTTTATTTCAGATTTCCAGCATCCGCAGTATTTTATAACCTTGCTTCTGCTCAGTGTTCCAAGTACTGTTCCATAGAAACCACTGACCAACCACAAGTGGGGAAATGGAGGCACCGTTTTAGTCACATGCAGTACTTTAAGTAGAAAATGCCTTACATGCACCTTGCACACTCTCAATACAGGTAAATCTACTTCATGTGTATATTTACTTAACAAGCATCTACCATTAGTCAGTATCCAAGAAATAAAAGCACACTCAATGATCAAGAAGCACTCTCACACTCTGCTTTTCGCCTGATCATTCTATCAACAAATGTACAAAAAGGTTAAAGTTGAAATGCAATGGCGTACAAAGGTTTATTGAGATCACATGCCCAACAATGGGGTCTGTTACTCATTTGTTGTTTACTGATCAGAAATGTACTTTGTCACATCTGGGTTCCCAAATCGCCACATGTGGGTAGTGGCTAATGGATTGCACAAAACCGGATCTCTGCACTCTTCCAATTCTGCCTCTTATGCTTCCCCAATTTTAATTGCTCCCCCATTGGCAGCCGTGCCTTCTGCTGTCTTGTTCTGGAATTCCCTTCCTAATCCTCTCCGCCTCTCACCTCTTTTAAGAAGCTCCTTAAAACCTGTCTCTCTGACCAAGCTTTTGATCACTTGTGTTAATAACTCCTTTTGTGACTCGGTGTGAAATTTTGTTTGATAACGCTCCTGTGAAGAGCCTTCTGATATTTTACTGCATTAAAGGCGCTATATTAATGCAAGTTGTTGTTTAGAAGCGTTAACTCCTTTTGTTAAAGCAACACTATCTGTAGCAGAGTATGACTGCCTCCTGACATCGTTGCTAGTTTGTTTTCAAAGGTAGGTTCTGTTTAGCCCATTAGTTCAGACTCTCCTGGAGCCTTCCAGCTGTGTCTGGAGAGCACCTTATTGTAACAACGCCTAATATTTATATTAGTGAAGGCAAGGTTTTTTCTCAGTTGATTTGTGCATTCCCCCTTATTTGCTCCAATAAGCAAGTTACTATTTACCATAGTCCATTTTGTGAGACAGCAGTTTAAATGCTTTGTAGTATCTTGCCCAGAAGGCACATTCACAGTGAAAATGGAGATTCCTGTTGAGCGACAGTCTTTGTTTGGAAATTACTTCTCGATCTAGACTGGATGGAACTGTGCGCACATTGTGACTGAACCGGGAGTTCAACAGTGTCACGCACTCTGCTGGATGCCACTGGACATTGAGTGAAGGTGTTGGTACAATCAAACACACTCGGTTGGATTCAAGCATCTCTCTTTGCCCATTAAAATAATAATTGTTTTCTTTGCTAATATTATTGATCAAAGGCTTGTCAGGTAGCGCACACTCTTAATTGTATGGTCACAGATCAAGAAGCTTCAGAACCACATCCTTCCGCCACTGTGTTTGAGAGAGCCATCAAAACAAGGTAACAGAAGCAAAAATACTGTGGATGCTGGAAATCCGAAATAAAAACAGTAAATGCTGGAAACGCTCAGCAGGTCAGGCAACATCTGTGGAGAGCAAAACCGAGTTAATGTTTCAGGCTGATGCCCTTTCATCAGAACTGATAAGCGGTCATTGACTTGTTAAGTGCTCCCAACAATTTCTGTAGTTAAAACTAGGTCTTTAGTCAACTCAAATTGCTTATTTTGCCTTTGTTTCACTCCTGTTAATGTTAGAGAGACTCCGATTAGGAACTGATTGAAGTGGGGATAAAATCTACATTGTTCCCCTTGTGTTTCTAATGAGGACCAGTGCTGTAACACAAGATTGCTACAAGGGCAACCATCAGCTTCTAACTCAACACAAGGTCTACGCCCCTCTAGCTGCCATGACTGCTGCAGTGCTCAGATCTTACCCATCAGTAACACTGTGATTCTGTAAGTGCTTTAGCTGTCTGCAGTAGTACCCAGCCTCTGTCCTCTTGTGCAATTGTTTAAGTAAAAACATATGACTTACATGTATCTTGCTGGATGCCTTGCGTACTCTGTTATGCAAGCCAACATGGTTGCCTTTTATGCATAGCAAGATCCCACAAGTAACAATGAGACGAATTACCATTTGATGTGGTTGGGGGAGGAATGTTGGTCTGGACACAATGAGAAGTTCCTGCTCTTTGAATATTGCCATGGGATCTTTTATCTGTACCTATACAGGGAGATAGAATCTCATCCGACAGCATCTCTGACAATGCAGCAGTCATTCAGTCTGGCTGAGGGATCAGCTTAGATTAGGCCCTGGAGTGGGGCTTGAACCCATGTCCTTCTGACACAGAAACAGGAGTACTACCAATTGAACCCAGGCTGTTACTGTTTATGTTGCCGCTGTGCCTTGAGTTATTTTTACAACATTTGAATCTCTTTCCTAATTGTGTCCTACACACAGGGAGGTTAAAGTGTGTTGAATGTTTTTGGAACATGCTGGGTTTTTAAAAAAATAGCTGACATTTTCTTTTCTTTCCAACAGCGGATCACCATTCCAAGGCCAGATCGCCCAAATGAAGTGCGAACGTTCACATTTTACCTTTGTAATGTCGGTAGGGACAATCCCCAGTGCAGCTTCGACTGTATTCAACAGTATCAATCCCGGTAAGAATCTGCTTGCACCACTTTTTCTGGGGGACCATTTCATACCTTACCTCGAATGTATAGCACAGAACTGGGCTATACTGGTGTTTATGTCCACATGAGCCTTACTTCATCTCGCCCTATCAGGATATCTTTATTTTCCTTTCTCCCCTGTGATTTTTTTTCTCCCTTCCCCTTAAATGCATCAGTGCACTATTGCCTCAACTACTCTATGCAATTTCCACATTCTCACCGCTGTCTGGGTAAAGAAGTTTCTCATGTTTTCTTTATTGGATTTATTAGTGACTATCTTACATTTATGGCCCCTAGTTTTGGGCTCCCTACAAGTGGAAACATCTTCTCTGTCTATCCTGTCAAACTCCCTTCATATTTTTAGGCCTCTATCAGGTCATCCCTCAGCCTCTTCAGTGTTTTCTGATAGTAATTACCCATCAGTTGTGGTATCTTGTAAATCATCTTTGTACCTTCTCAAGAACACAAGAAATAGAAGCAGGAATAGACCGTATGGCCCATCGAGCCTGCTCCACCATTGAAAATGATCATGGCTGATCTTAGGCCTCAACTCCACCTTCCTGCTTGCTCGCCATATTCCTTGATTCCCCGAGGGACCAAAAACCTGTCTATCCCGGCCTTAAATGTATTCAATAATGGAGTGTGTATAACCCTCTGGGTAGAGAATTCCAACGATTCGCAACCCTTTCAGTGAAGTAATTTCTCCTCATAGTCCTAAATGATCGGCCCCTGATCACGACATTGTGCCCCCATGTTTTAGATTCCTCGACCAGCGGAAACAATCTCTGTGTCTACCCTATCCAGCCCTTTCAGGATCTTGTGTTTCAATGAAATCGTCTCTCATTCTTAACTCCAGGGAATATAAATCCAATTTACTCAGCCCCTCCTCATAGGACAACCCTGTCATCCCAGGAACCAATTTAGTGAACCATTACTGTAGCACCTCCAATGCAAGTATACCCTTTCTTAAATGTGGAGACCAAAACTGTACACAATACTCCAGATGTGGTCTCACCAAAACCTTGTACAATTGTAGCAAGACTTCCTTATTCCTGTACTTCAATCCCCTTGCAATAAAGGCCAACATGCCGTTTGCCTTCCTATTGCTTGCTGTACCTGCATGCTAACTTTTTGCATTCCTTGTACAAGCACCCCCAAGTCTCTTGGAACATAAACACTTACAAGTTTCACACCTTTTAAAAATATTATGCTTTTCTATTCTTATGACCAGTGCCTCAGTATCCTTTTTGTAATATGGGGACAGAACTGTGTTTTAGGACTGCTTTCTTGTTCTAATTCATTTTGTTACTTTAAACACCGGAGTATATAGACATCACTTATAACACCCACAAAATCAGGTCTTTAACAAGCTCATGTTACATGATCCAACATAAGTACTTGGGTAAATTATACTACACAATTCTTTATTAAGCTCATGATTAACTATGGGAACTCGGGTACATCATACTCCACAATTCCGTATGACTGCAACATACAGTGGGTCACTCATAACTCATACCAGTTCTACCTTTGATCTCTACATTTCATGCCTACTACCATTAAATCACACTACATCAAAAGACACACTAAGTGACATCCAAGTAACAACATGGACCCAAGAAGATGTACTTAGCCCGTCTCAACCTCTGAATGATTCTGTTACCATGGTTACATAATCCACTTATGGTTTTCTAATCACTTCATTACTATAAACAAAATGACCAGATCCTCAACGACCCTCACACATTCCATCAACTCCTCATCCTTGCCTTAGTCCAGCTTCACAAAGAAGCTCTGTTCAGCAGAAAGTTGTTTTAACTCATCACATGCTGATCCCCCAAACAACAAGGTGCAAGGGTAGTTTAGTTTAGTTTAGAGATACAGCACTGAAACAGGCCCTTCGGCCCACCGAGTCTGTGCCGACCATCAACCACACATTTATACTAATCCTACACTAATTCCATATTCCTACAACATCCCCACTTGTCCCTATATTTCCCTACCACCTACCTATACTAGGGGCAATTTATAATGGCCAATTAACCTATCAACCTGCAAGTCTTTGGCATGTGGGAGGAAACCGGAGGAAACCCACGCAGGGAGAACTTGCAAACTCCGCACAGGCAGTACCCAGAATTGAACCCGGGTCGCTGGAGCTGTGAGGCTGCGGTGCTAACCACTGCGCCGCCCATATGGGTTCATAGTATGAACTCATATTCCCACACTGTGCACAGTACTCTTAAGTGTAGTCTAACCTAACTTCTCTGCTTTTCAATTCGAAGGGATATGGAGCCAAGGTGGATGAATGAAGTTGAGATACAGATCAACCATGATCTCATTGAATAATGGAACAGGCTTGAGGACTGAATAGATTTCTCCTGTTCCTATCCTTCTAGAAATAAACCCCAAAGCAATGTCTTAACAAATTCCTGTTGATTTTTTTTTAACTACTTGTGTTTTGATGAAAAGAACCCCAATTTCTCTAGCCTCATCTTGTAGCCACAACTTCTCATCCATGGAATAATCATAGATCTCTTGTACAACGTCTACATGACATTGATATCCTGCCTAAAGTAAGGCATGCAAAACTGGACACAATACTCAAATCAATTATTTGCAAATGCGTAGCGTTATCTCTGCTTTTGTACTCTGTCCACCTATTTATAATACCCAGGATGCCACATGCTTTTCTTTTACAACTATCAATTTGTCCTCACATTTTTAAAACTAGTGTATGAGTACCAAGTCTCACTACTCCTTGTAAAGTCATATCATTTCACGTACTTCTCCCCCCCCGAAGTTTATTTTCATATTTCGTAAAATTAAACTTCATCCGACATCAACCAAATTGACTCATTTGTCTTTTCCCTTGACGGTGTTTACAGTCCTCTTCACAGTTAAATTATTTTTGTGTTAACTGCAGTTTTTTATATTGTACTTTTTTACCGATTTTCAGATAATTTATAAACACTGATCCCTTGGGGACAACGCTGTTGAAATCCCTCCAGACTAAAAACATCTATTAACCACTACTCTCTGTTTGCTGAGCTTTAATCAACTTCCTATCCATGATGTCACTGTTCCCTTAATACTATGCGCCTTAATTTTATGAACAGGCCTCCTGTTTGGCATCTTCTCAAACGCCACATATACATGGAGTCTACTGAATTTTCTTTATCGTCACACTCCTTCACCACTCTTAACAGTCAAATAGGGATTAACCATGCACTGCAAAAGAAAAAAAGAGAATGCAGCATCCAAAGATCCCAGAATCTCTCATTTACTCCCCCACCTTCTGCCCAATTCACCTTCCTGATTGTTATCCAATGACCTCTGTTGGAGGCTCATGTACCAGTGAGCTTCCGGGACCTGTGGAGCTGTAACCTCAGTGTGACTATTAGGTTGACCAGAATAGAAGCTTGCTTGTCCAGACCTGCTGATCTTGTCCATGTCTGCAGGTGGCTGCCTGATCTGTAGTGGGCAATTTATTTTGAGAAGTGGTATTGTTACTGTGGTGTAATGCCTTTTGCAGCAGGGAACAGTCAACTGTGTTTCTTAGAGCACTCCTTAAATTTAATTTTATATTAATCATTGTAAGAAATGTTGCAGACAACTATTGGATAGAACAGGAGTTTGAGCCAGTGATTCAGCACAGAGTGAGTTTTCAATCTTTGCTTTATTTTGGAAGGAGAATATGGCAAGTGTTGAGAAATGGCGTGTGTACTGGGAGGTTGAGGGAGAAGAGAAGAGGGACATGATCAGTAGAGGCCTGCTTTTGGTCAGGAAAAAGAACCCCACCCGAACCACAGCCGGCCCGAGCCCCTCCGATTTTGCCCCGAGCCCAACCCAACCATCGAACCTGTAAGAAGCTGCAGCGCATGCGCGAGACGTCATAGTGACGTTAGTCGCTCACTGCACAGACTCCGTTTCGTCCCGGACTCCCAGCTCAGTTAAGTATTTTTAATCCTTACCAGCAGAGCACTTAACCGTGTGTGTCCGGCCCGGCCTGACCCAACCCGACGTGATCTGGACTCGGCCCGGCCTGACCCAAGCCTGAAAGCCGGCCCCGGAAGATGGGCCTGACCCGACCCGAACCCGACACATGTCATCTGGTTTGGGTCGAGTAGCAGGCCTCTAATGATCAGTGGCTGTCACCTCAGTTCATTCTCTTAAATGTCCTTACTGACCGCAGTGATGAGACCTGGACATCCCCCTTGGATGGGATTCCTTAAAGGAAGGCAAATAACCAGATTTCTGAATGTCAGACACTTATGGTGGAACATGTTAGGATATGAGCCATTTTTCCCACTGGGCTAGTAATGCCAATCACCTCTGATTCTTCACACTGAGTTTAAGAGGAGCAATGCATGTGGGGAGTGAGAGCTGAGATATAAAGCTCCTCCATCAGTTCATCACCCCATACGCGCAGATGCCAACTGACATTCAGACTTTGGCAAAGGCAGACAATTACAGTGGCTGCTGTGTCTCGTAATTATAATCTGTAATGCATAGGCAGGAGCTAAAAATATTTTCCTCTTGGGAGGGGGTAGGGAATTGGCTGTCGTGCTTTTTTTTTTTAAGTGATTTAATATTTTTGCACTATGTATTGAGAATTCGCACATTGCTGTTTTTGTGTACTCTCACCTTGCCAAAAACCCAAGAGCAAATTCAGAACTGCAATACTAAACACAGATCAGCACAGTCTCTTACCTTGACAAAATATTCCCTCTCTGTTCACTGCCACCAGCCATCTCTTATTCATTTTATAAGAGATGGACAGGGTATGATATTGTCCTGTGGCTATGAGTGACAGCCCACTGAAAACAGCTTTTATTTACAATTCTTGTATATGGATTCCGCTGAAGGATTTTAAAGGTGATATATAAAGCACCGTAACAACTTTCTCAAAAAGTTCTACAAATAGCAATTAAAGTGAATGGCTGGTTAATGTTTCAGGCAATGTTGGTTGGTCTCAACACAAAAACACCCTGCTCTCCTTTGAGTACTACCATGGATCTTTACTAAGCAGCTGGGGCCTTGGTTTAATGTCTGATTGATAGGAGAGCACTTCACAATGGAGCACTCCCTCAGCCCTGCACAGGAGTGTCAGCCTATGGGCTCGTCACAGAGGGAGGCTTGAACTCTCAACCTTCTGGTTCAGAACTGGGAATTCTACGAATGGGGCCAAAGTGACGTTCTGCATTAGCTGGTACACTTTCTTCTAACATTGGGAATTAGTCTGACTAACATTGTCAGATCTGTTAAATCAAAACTTATTCCTTCAGTCTGTCGAGTGCTGTACTTTGCATTATTGCAACTTGATTAAAACGTGTGCAGTTCATACATGTCATAGGAAATAGAAGCAGGCGAATGCCATTTGGCCCCTCGAGTCTGCTCCCCATTCAACTAGATCATGGCCGATCTTCCAGCTCAATGTCATTTTCCTGCACTATCTCCATATCCCTTGATACCTTTAATATCTAGAAATCTATCGATCTCTGTCTTGAACATACTTTATGACAGGGCCTGCACAGCCCTGTGGGGTAGAGAATTCCAAAGATTCACTTCCCTTTGAGTAAACAAATGCCTCCTCATCTCAGTCCTAAACAGCCTAGCTCTTATTATGAGTCTCTGTCCCTTGATTCTAGACCACCCCCAGCCAGAGAAAGCATCCTTCCTGCATCGATCCTGTCGAGCTCTGTATGAATTTTGTATGCTTCAATGAGATCACCTTTCTTTCTTCTGAAATCTAGAGAATATAGGCCCAGTCTCCTCATGGGACAATCCCACCATCCCAGGCATCAGTCTGGTGAACCTTCGAGGGATCCTTGCCAAGCGATGTTGGCACCTGTTATAGAGTCTATCACTGTTGCCTGGCCAGGGACTAACTCAGCACACGCTTAGCATCGAGCCTTGCTCTTCCTGTTTCCTCTGGCTCGGGTACCCTCTGGATAAACCCAGTGAGGACTTTGTTGTTGGTTCCTTACAGGCTGTGTAATGGTGTGAAAGCTCAGTCTGCCCTGGAGGTGAAGGTTCCATCCCTCTGTGGCAAGTATATTCTTCCTAGGTAAGCAGACCAAAACTGTACACAATACTCCAGGTGCAGTCTCGCCAAGGCTCTATACAATTGCAGCAAGAATTCTTTACTCCTGTACTCAAATCATCTTTCAGTAAAGGCCAACGTACCATTTGCCTTCCTAATTGCTTGCTGCACCTGCATATTAGCTTTCAGTGACTAATGAACAAGGAAACTCAGGTCCCTGTGGACATCAACACTTCCCAATCTTTCACCATTAAGAAATATTCTGCATTTCTGTTTTTCCTACCAAAGTGGATAACTTCACATTTTTCCACATTATATTCCATCTGCCATGTTCTTTCCCACTCATTTAACCTGTCTAAATCCCATTGAATCCTCTTTGCATCCTCCTCACAACTCTGATTCCCACCAAGTTTTGTGTCATCAGCAAATTTGGAAATATTGCAATAAAGGCAAAATACTGCAGATGCTGAAAATCTGAAAGTGCCAGAAATACTCAGAAGGTCTGGCAGCATCTGTGGAGAGGAAAGCAGAGTTAACATTTCAGGTTTGTGACCTTTCATCAGAACGTTACCTGAGACATTAAGTCTGCTTCTGTCTCCAAAGATGCTGCCTGACCTGAGTATTTCCAGCACTTTCTGTTATTTTGGAAATATGACATTTGGTCCCCACATCCAAATCATTGATAAAGATTGTGAATAGCTGGGGCCTAAGCACTGATTCTTGCCTGTTTATTCCTACTGTTTTCTGTCTGTTGACCAATTCTCAATCCATGCCAGTATAATACCCCCAATCCCATGTGCTCTGATTTTGTTTACTAACCTCCCGAGTGGGACCTTATCAAAAGCCTTCTGAAAATCCAAATACACCACATCCACTGGTTCCCCATTTTCTATACTTCTAGTTACATCCTCAAAAAACTCTAACAGGTTTGTCAAACATGATTTTCCTTTCATAAATCCATGTTGACACTTCCCAATCCTATCATTATTTTCTAAGTGTCCAGTTATCTCATCCTTTATAATGGATTCTAGCATTTTCCCTACTATTGATGTCAAACTGTACAAGAGTCCCAATATGATTACAGCTAATTGGTTAGCTCTGTTACTTTGGGCTCATGTCCACATTGGTGACTACCTGATCACCTCTGAAGTGGTTTGAACAGCACACAAAATAGACTCTGGGTAGGGCGGCTGTGGGTTTGAGCCCCCACAAAGTGATTCTGCAGTAGGTGCTGTTATTTTGCAGCGATGGGAGAAAATGGCAAGTGCTGAGAAATTGTGTATCCTTCAAGATGGATGCACTAAGAAAGGATAGACAGCCTTCCTCAGCTGTATGTGATCTTATCAATATTCTGGGATCTTGTATGGCCCGGAGGAGTTCTGTGGTCTGATTCCCCTTTGACTGTAGCCCTTGCAGAGTTGCTGCCTTTTCTTCTGTCTGGGCTCCATTTATTGGCTTCCCAGTGTAGAATGCATAGGAAACTGTGATTCTCTTTTTTTTTGTTTGCTGTCCAGTAACAGGAGGCAGTGTTAAGCTACTGAAAGGGCCCTATTAAAATAGAACTGCTTATTGCAACTATTTTATTTCCCCCCCCCTCCCCCACCCCCCCCTTGTGGGATTGTCAGGCCTGAATTTGCCAACTGTCTACACTGTGCTACTGCAATCAGGAGGTTGGTGTCTGAGGAATCACAGATATCGTTGCATCACAGCATGCTGTCATTTGGGGTCATAGAGTCATGAGAGATACAGCATTGAAACAGGCCCTTCGGCCCACCGAGTCTGTGCCAACCATCAACCATCCATTTGTACTAATCCTATATTAATCCCATATTCCTACCACATCCCCACCTTCCCTCAATTCCCCTACCACCTACCTATACTAGGGGCAATTTATAATGGCCAATTTACCTATCAACCTGCAAGTCTTTGGCTGTGGGAGGAAACCGGAGCACCCGGCGCAAACCCACGCAGTCACAGGGAGAACTTGCAAACTCCACACAGACAGTATCCAGAACCGAACCCGGGTCGCTGGAGCTGTGAGGCTGCGGTGCTAACCACTGCGCCACTGTGCCGCCTGTGATCTTTCACAAATAAGTTGGTTGGTGTCGCAGCCCTGTATCATGTTTTTTCTCTGATTTCTTTGCACTCCCCCTGCCACAATATTCTCCTCCCATCTCTCCTGAAGGTGGGTTCAGAAAGGCTACAATTCTAGCAATTCCATAGCAGACCTTCAGTAGCTTACCCAAGGGGTCATTCTTCCTGTGGGAGCTGGTAATAAATTGACTCTCCTACTTTGTGACAGTCATGTGATGCCAACATCATCTGCACCTACCAGCAGGAGACACTGGGTCACAATCAGGTGCAGGACAGCTGACTTAGGGATCCTTGCCAGGTTATGTTGGCACCCATTGTAGAGCCTCTCACTGTCACTTGACCAGGGACTAACTCAGCGCGTGCTTAGCATCGGGTCTTTTCCCATTTCCTGTGGCTCGGGTACCCTCTGGATAAACCCAGTGAGGACTTTGCTGTTGGTTCCTTACAGGCTCTGTAATGGTGTGACAGCTCAGTCTGCCCCAGAGATGAAGGTTTCCATCCTCTGTTTACTTTTTATGTTTAGGGCCTTTCTAATTGAGTGTGTTCTTTATTTATTCCCTGGCAGCTTCGGCAGTGTGCAGCTAGACTGTCTCGGGGGCATACAGGATAAAATCACTGTGCGCGCAACTGACGACTCCTACCAAATGACCCGGGAGCGTATGACACAAGCAGAGGAGGAGACTCGAAGCCGTGGGGCGATAGTTATTAAACCCGGAGGCCGTTACAGAGGTAAGAAAATCCTGGGTCTGCTAGCTGTGGTCATTCAAAGACTCTGGTGCTAACCTGCTGCTCGGTTTTATGGCTGGCTAATCTCTGGGCATCCTGTTACTTTCCTATCACACTTCACAAGGGCAAAGAGTGCATGAGCACACTGATCAGTCAGTATGAATCAACATGGTGTAGCAGTCTTATTGCTGGTCTTGACAGCACAACCTAATTTTACATATTTCATTTTTTTTATTTGTGTATGCAACGTGGACGTCACTGGCTAGGCTAGCATTTATTGCCTATCCCTAATTGCCCTTGAGTAGGTGGTGGTGAGCTGCCGCCTTGAACCACTGCAGTACATGTGGGGTAGGTATTCCACAGTGCAGTTAGGGAGGGAGTTCCAGGATTTTGACCCAGTGACAGTGAAGGAATGGCGATATAGTTTCAAGTCAGGATGGTGTGTGGCTTGTCCTTCCAAGTGGTAGAGGTTGTGGGTTTGGAAGGTGCTGTCAAAGGAATCTTGTTGAGTTGCTGCAATGCACCTTATGGTACACACTGCTACCACTGTGGTTGGTGGTGGAGGGAGTGAATGGTTGTGGTTGGGGTGCCAATCAAGCGAGCTGCTTTGTCCTGGATGGTGTTGAATTTCTTGTGTTGTTGGAGCTGCACCCATCCAGGCAAGTGGAGAGTATTCTATTACGTTCCTGACTCGTGCCTTGTAGATGGTGGATAGGCTTTGGGGAGTCAGGAGGTGAGTTACTTGCCGCAGGATTCCTAGCCTCCGACATGTTCTTGTAGCCACGGTATTTATATGGCTACTCCAGTTCAGTTTCTGGTCCATGGTAACCCCCAGAATGTTGCTAGTCGTTGAGCTGGCTGCTGTGGAGAAAGCACAGATTTCTGGTCTAGGGGATGGTGCTTTTCTGAATTTACGTTGTTGTACATTGTTAGGAAAGTTTAGGAAGAACTTTACTCTGTATCTAACCCTGTGCTGTCATGAGCTGGATACAAAATCTTACTATTGGCCCCTTCAAATCAGCAAATGGCTGTTCTTAAGTGAAAAGAATTCACTTTGAAAGCACTTTTTGCCATCTTAGTGAGAAATAACATGACTGTGGTGGAGTGCTCCCCCTTATTGTGATGAGGGGAAAGCAGGAGGGGCTTCTGCTCTATGCAGGAGTTGGAGGGTGGTGTGTCTAGTCACTTCTTTGTTCGATCTCATTTCAATATCAGATACAGGTATTAGAGAAGCATTGCTAATGACTGTTTCTATTGATATAACTCTTGCACTAATGAATTCCAAATAAATCAGGGACCAAGCTCCCAATCTCTGCCTGCCTGCAAAATGCTTCCATGTAGCTGGTGGGTAGCCTTCTTGAACCACTGGTAGTGAACCACTGAGTGACTTGCTAGGCCACTTCAGAGGGCAGTTAAGAGTCTGCTATATTGGTGCAGGACTGGATATGCATCTCGGCCAGACCAGGTAAGAACAGCAGGTTTCTTTCGATGCCATAAATGACTAAAGGATATTAGTAAAGTAACTGGGTTTCAACTCATCAATTTGACAGCTTCATAGTCAGCTTCATTTTACTGATTTCAGCTTTTTAATTTCACATCTTTTAAATCAAATTCAAATTATCAACCTGTCATGATGGGATTTGGAATCACTTTCTCTGGATTTAGTCCAGGTTATTTTGGATTACTATCCCAGTAACATAACTACAAGACTACTGCATTCTAACTAAAGCTTGAGCCTCACATTTTATATTCTCATCCTCGTGTTCAGATCGACCATAGCCTTGCTTATACCTGTAACTTTCTCCAGTTCTCAGATCTCTGTACTGCTCCAATTCTGGCCTCGTGTGCATCTCCGACTTCCATCACACCACCATTGGTGGCCGTGCCTTCAGTTGCTTGGGCACTGAGCTCTGGAATTGCCACCCTAAACTTCTGTTTCGCCACTTTTAAGACACTACTTAAAACCTACCTCTTTGGTCACATGTCTCCTCCTTTTGCTCGGTGTCAATATTTTTGTCCGATTATCGTCCTGTGAAATGCCTTGGGACCTTTGGCTACATTATAGGAACTTGATAAATACAAATTGTTGTTGAGTAGTGCAGAAGCATTGCAGTGCTATTTTAAGTAAATGATGGTCCATGTGTCTCAATTCACCTCATCTGCATTTGTTATAAAATCCCCATGTTAAAACATTACGCCAAATGCCAGTTTACAACAGTGGAATCCACTTTGACAGTGGATACAATTTACCTTTTGGAAAAGCTGTGTTCAGTATGATGGTTGTGTCCTCTCACTGGTTGGTCAGTGCGCTATCTGGTTTGGAATAGAGCTAATAATAAAATCGAAGTGCTGGAAATACTCAGGTCAGGCAGCATCTGCGGAGAGAGAAAAACAGAGTTAACATTTCAGGTCATCAGAATCTGAAACGTTAACTCTGTTTTTGTTTCAGAGCATGACTGGTCTCCCTTTTTAATTTCTTTTTTCTTTTTATTTTATTTTAGTTTGTTTCATCATTCTTTTTTTTTTACCATGTCCCTGCCCACTTTTTTCTTCATGTTTGTGCTTTTGGCCAGGGCTGTTCATTATTCTGTCATTTAACACCCCCTCTGCACTAACGCTTTGTCTTTCACCACACCATTAACATACCGATTGCCTTTGCTCCATGACCGTGTCAGTTATTTGCTGTGACCCTCTGTCCTATCGACACCTTCCCTTTTGTTATCTTTTGACCCAGTCCCACTTTATTTGCTTAAAACCTATTACATTTCTAACCTTTGCCAGTTCTGATATAAGGTCACTGACCTGAAAAGTTAACTCTGCTTTCCTCTCCACAGATGCTGCCAGACCTGCTGAGTATTTCCAGCATTTTTTGTTTTTATACACGTCAACACTTCCCAGACGTAAGGGCAGGGAAAAGGCTGATTGCTGCCTCAGCAACAACACTCACTTGTTTTGGTACTGCTGGCATTGGCCCACATTGGAGGGCAAGGGTACGGTGTCTGTGACGGACAGGTTCTGCTCAGCTTTGCTTTTATGGTTTGACTTCCTTCAAATTCCTTAGTGTATTTTGCAGCCATTTAACGCCTTCCCACTCGTGTGACTCCATGTGTAAGTTTACTGTTTACAATAACAGATCAAAATGTTCTCTCGCTGATCATGAATTGGCTCAATGTTGAGTGACATTTGGAGGATGAGCTGTGACAGTCTGTTGCACACAACAGTGGAGTTTCACTTCTCATTACAGTTTACACTGCACTTAAAACGCTTATGTTGGGAAAAGTAAATACCAACACAGAGGACCATTGATTCTCACCCCATCCACTGGAGCTCTGTAGATAGTTCCAACAACAACAACTCCCATTTATATAGCGCCTTCAATGTAGTAAAGCATCCCAAGGCAGTTCACAGGTCTGTTATCAAACAAAATTTGTGACCGAACCATGTAAGGAGATATTGTGAAAACTTGGTCAAAGAGGTAGATTTTAAGGAGTGCCTTAAAGGAGTGAGGGGTAAAGAAGTGGAGAGGTTTAGAGTCATAGTCGTACAGCATAGAAACAGGCCCTTCGGCCCACCGCGTCCATGCCGACCATAATGCCTATCTATACTAATCTCACCTGCCTGCATTAATTCCATATCCCTCTATGCCTTGCTCATTCAAGTACCTGTCCAGATGCCTCTTAAATGTTGCTACTGTTGCTGCCTCCACCACCTCCTCAGGCAGCTCATTCCAGATACCCACTATTCTTTGTGTGAAAAATTTACCCCTTTGATCCCTTTTAAACCTCCTCCCTCTCGCCTTAAATCTATGCCCTCTAGTTTTAGTCACCCCTACCATGGGAAACAGACTCTGGCTATCTACCCTATCTATGCCTCTTATCATTTTATATACCTCTATCATGTCCCCTCTCAGCCTCCTTTGCTCCAGGGAAAACAGACCCAGCCTATCCAATCTCTCTTTATAACTCAAGCCCTCCAAACCAGGCAACATCCTTGTGAATCTTTTCTGCACCCTCTCTAGCTTAATCACATCTTTCCTGTAGTGCGGCGACCAGAACTTTAGGGAGGGAATTCCAGAGGTAAGAATGAAGGCATGGCTGCTAATGGCCAGGCGATTAAATTTTGGAATGCTCGAGGCCAGAATTAGAGGAGTGCAGCGATCTTGGAGGGTTGCAGGGCTGGAGGAGGTTACGGAGATAGGGTCGAGGCTGTAGAAGAATTTGAACACAAAGATAAAAATACTAAATTGGGGCGTTGCTGGACTGGGAGCCACTGTAGGTCAGTGAGCACAAGGTGATAGGCTAATGGGACTTGAGTTAGGATGTGGGCAGCAATGTTTTGGAGGTACTGCAGTTTACTCATTGGGAGGCAGGGCAGGAGAGCATTGTAATAGTCGAGTCTGCAGCAGATGAACTGAGACAGGGGTGAGCTAGTCTCGGTGGGCCACTTGCTAACTTTAAGTGAAGTTGTTCTATCCAACAGATCTTGGGGTTATGGTTAAAAACTTACCTACCAATAATTTATCCATTATTAGACATATCTGCAAGAGATTCTGCAGTCTTCACACAGTTTCCTGGTCACTAGTTTTGTGAAAAACTGAGCAATTCCTTCCCATCTTCCTAAGACCAACTGCTAGAGACCATCGTGGCCCATGATGTGCACTAGATGAACTTGGTTGAGGCATGCATTTTATTCCATTTTCATTCAAACTTGTGATGAAAACGGTTTACATTGTGGAATCCGACTGAGTGAATTCGGACAGGAATGAGAAAGATTGCGGTTTGCTCCTTTAAGATATGTCGCTGCTCACTGTGTTTGCACGTTGCAGCCATTTTCCATAACTTGTTTTAACTTCAGTTTACTGAGCCTGTCTCTAAACAGCAGCTGAAATTAAAGGATCTTCGTGTGTGGTAGGCAGCTGAATTTGGAGTGGCTAAGCACAGTGGTGTATTTAGATACAATTATTTCACCGGGAAGCCAAGATGCATTTAAGTAGTCACCAAGTTTTGAAGTCCATAGTATTTTCTTTGAACTCCAAACTCCTCTTCTCTAACCTTCCAACAGCCACAGCATCACTGCTCCTGTTGACCAGCTCAACGCTTCCCTTGTCTCTTCCCTTAGGTGTCTTTGATGCTCACAGTCTCCCCCTTTTACCATTCCCTGGCAGAGTTCACCACCCCTGTATCCCAAGCTAGAAAGGACTGCAGCCTTGAACAGAAATGGCACTTAATCAGTTTGGTCTCGCTCGCTGCTGGACCACCTAGTGTAATGTTTCACAATAGCCAAATCCTCCTCCTGCTCTATGGTTAGCCTGGACTGTAAAGACATTCCTAAACTCCCCTTCACAACATTGCATCACTGCAGTTTCCTGCCTCTGCTTCCCCATCTTCATCTCCAATATCTAAGCTCATTTCCTGTTCCCTTAACAACCTTCACAACAAACCCCTTCCCGTTATTGTCCCATAATTTATTTCTAAAGCAAACCCAAATGCTTTATTATATTTCTATAACCATCGAGTTTAGTCCAATGTTCCAGATTCCCAGTCTGATTTTAGCCAGGCTGCATTTGATCTCTTACCTTGAGTTAAGGAGCAGAAAATCATCCAGGATTTGTGCCCCCTCTTCCAGAAAGTGAATGTGTGTGTGTGTGTGTTGATGGTAGGCAAGGGGAGAATTTTCCTCACTGTGGTGTCCTTTGGTCAACTATATTGCTGACTGTCGCTGTCAAGGATCTCACAGATATACCCCCTCTTCCCCACACTCCCCCTCTTCCGTAAAGACTGGGTTGCGGTACTGGAAAGCACCTTGTACAATGGAAATTGTACCCTGGGAGAGTTGGTGCCTTTGTTGTGTGTAGGGGAATGAAGAAGAAAAAAATCTTGATTATTCATCCTTGGGTAATGGAGGAGTCCTAGTTGAAATAATTTGGTGCTGAAATAATTTGGTGCTTGATAAATAGAGGAGATTGGCAATGTTCTCGTTTTTTAACAAAAACTTCAGAGATGTGACCCTGGGAATTAAAGGCATGTTTCTTTTGGAGAATGAAACGTTGTAGTCTGCTTTTTAAAAAGCAGATCAATAGGTACTTAATGAGAGTAAGGGCAATAACAAGTGTTTATGAAAGGAAGATCTCACTTGCTATTTATAGATCTTTGATGGTAGACTTTCAGAACATACAAGCTAAAGGGCCTTCAGAGAGATTTGTGGATAAGGTGAAAATTTGCGATCAGAGAAAATAGTAATTGGCTGGATAGGAAGCAAATGGTCAAAATCTTTGTGGTGGTTTCTCCCTGCCTCCCTCCTCCTCTTGGTTAATGACCATTTGATAGTTCGTCCCACTAACATTCCTAGCTAACGCTCACTGCCTATAGGCAATGAGTTAATTTAGCAGGAGGGGAGAGACAAGAACCTCACCTGGATGTAAGGAAGAACAGGTGGTCTGCCTGATTTATTCCCCCTCGCTTCCACCCTGTCCAGTATCACCCTGGGTTCTATAGTCTTTCATCTGAGCTCTGATGTGTTGATCTACATCTTATTATTTCACTAGCATCCACTTTTTAAGGAATTCCTTTATTGCTCTGTGGAAACTGATGAGAAGGGGCTTGACGGTGCCAGAGGAGCAGTCCCTGTTTTAAGCACAGTGCTTTTGTGTTTCCCTTCATTTGGTGAAATAAAGGCTTATGAGCACATTCAGATCCAGTTTTACACAAGTCACAAAGATGAGGGCAGATTAAAATATATTCAAAGATAAAAGACTGATCATGACAACCATTGCATAACAAAGCACGCCACCTTCTACACAGGCTATTTCTCAACTTCTCTTCCTGGTGAAGTTGACACATCTCCCACATGCTGTGCTCTGACAGTACTGTGACTCAGCATTTCCAGTCTAACCACTGCCCCTTTCAGTAGGTCAGTCCAAATCTCCCCATCCCCCAATTTCCCCACCTTTGGAGTTGAATTTAAAGGGATGATTTTATGTTTTTAATATCTGTCTCCATTTGTTTTTATTTAAATCAATCTTGGGTCTTTTTAGCCTTTGTTTCCTCCCTCCTTCAACCAGTAACGTAACATGGGTGGATTACTCAATACACAGGGACATAGGAATTGTTTAATTAATAAAGTCCGTGGTCCATCATCCAGGTCGTCACATGATACAACAATAATGGAGTTGTTGACTAATCATAGCGATCAATCTCTATCGATTATTCTACCACAGACCCAGACATGAGGTGAAGAAAACCCCCAGTGGTGGAGAGTTTTGAGAACCATCGGTCCAAAATCATCTGTTCCTCTTAAGCACGTTACACTCACCACATGTTCCAAATTACTCATAGTAGTTGTCTGATTTTTCACGAGGTGAGTTTGTGCATCAACAGTCTTCTGCACCCCACCTTTGTCCGAGTGGCACTATGCATTACAGTGGCATGACTAAAATTCAATAGCCAACCTTCGTAATCCCTGCAGTGTGTTTGGTGTGAGCCCACCATGTAACATTTGAATTGGTGCTTGTCCAGTTGAGCTACGGTGCCTGACTTGTTTGGTGGGTAGAGGTTAACTTGGATGCACACAGCAGGTCTAAAGCATAAAGCTGCCATATTAGGGTCTAGTGAGGTTCTTGTGTGCTGGCTGTCTGGTTCCTTTAATTTTGATTTCTCTTCTACTTTCAGCTAAAAGGGTGCTCCGTAAACCGGCCCGTGGTATCCCTGACGCTGTTCCCCAAAGGAGGCGACCAACACCAGTGAACCTGGCTAATACAATGAAGAAACACATCAGTAATGTTTCCCAGCGGCCCTATCGAGACCGGGTCATCCACTTACTGGCTCTGAAGCCTTACAAGAAACCAGAATTAATTCTTCGATTGCAGAAGGATGGAATCAGCCAGCAGGATAAGGACTCGCTGGAAAATCTCCTGCAGCAGGTAGCACAGCTCTCTAAATGTCTGAGAGATTTCAAAAAATAAACGCACATAAGCAGGGCTGAGCAGTGCAGCAGGATAGAGTCTGAGAATTCACCTGATGTACGTTGGTTCAAATCTAGCCCAGATGACTGGTTGAAAGTCTGCCCTTGTCTGCTGGCTCCAGTGATCCTAATAAGCATTCTCCAATTGACAACCTCACAGAGAAACCACAGCATGACTTGTGTTGAGAATGTCACAATGCTGAACAGTAAAAGGCTCTGTTCTAACCTTGGGGTTGAAGCCTATGAGTGGGAGTTTTCCTCTGCATCCAAACTCCACTGTACTTTGGTACCGCAAATCATGGAATGAAACAACACTGAAGGAGGCCATTCAGCCTATCACGCCTGTGCCAGCTCTTTGAAAGAGCTATTCAATTAGCCCCACTCCACTGCGCTTTTCCCCCAGTATTCATTGAAAGTTACTATCAATCTGCTTCCACCACCCTTACAGGCAACGCATTCCAGATCACAACTCGCTGCGTTTAAGAAAAAAAAAACGCCTTATCTTGTGTCTGGTTCTTTTTGCCATTAGCCGTAAATCAGTTTCCTCTGGTTACCAACCCTTCTGCCACTGGAAAACAGTTTCTCTTTATTTACTCCATAGAAACACTTCATGATTTTAAACATCTCCATTAAGTCTCCTCTTATCCTCCTTTGGTCGAAGGAAAACAATCCCAACCCCTCTAGTCTCTCCATATAACTGAAGTCCTGCATTCCTGGGTCCATTGTAGTAGATCTTTGCATCCTCTCAAAGGCGGTGACATCCCTCCTAAAGTGTGGTGAAAAGAAAGGTGTTGTGGATCTGAGCACTGGCATCACCTGGATGAATACCAAGTCTAAAGAATGTTTGGGAAGTAGCCAGTTTCAGATCTAAATCCAGTAATGATCAGGGTTGCAGTGGACATGGTATTACATAGAAAAAAAAATAGGAGCAGGAGTAGGTCATTCGGCCCTTCGAGCCTGCTCTGCCATTCATTATGATCGTGGCTGATCATCTAACTCAGTAACCTGTTCCCATATTCTCCCCATATCCTTTGATCCCTTTCGCCTCGAGCTATATCTAACTCCTTCTTGAAAACATATAATGTTTTGGCCTCAACTGCTTTCTGTGGTAGCGAATTCCACAGGCTCACCACTCTCTGGGTGAAGAAATTTCTCCTCATCTCAGTCCTGAAAGGTTTACCCCGTATCCTTAGACTATGATCCCTGGTTCTGGACTCCCCCACCATCGGGAACATCCTTCCTGCATCTCTACCCTTTCAAGTCCTGTTAGAATTTTATAGGTTTCTATGAGATCCCCCCTCACTCTTTGAACTCCAGCGAATATAATCCTAAACTACTCAATCTCTCCTCATACGTCAGTCCCGCCATCCTAGGAATCAGTCTGGTAAACCTTCGCTGCACTCCCTCTGTAACAAGAACATCCTTCCTCAGATAAGGAGACCAAAACTGCACACAATATTCCAGGTGTGGCCTCACCAAGGTCCTGTATAATTGCAGCAAGACATCCATGCTCCTGTACTCAAATCCTCTCGCTGGAGAGTAATCTGTGAGTAGCAAATGAACCAGTTTTTATATTGCACAGGGCCCAGGCTAATGGCACTGGCTCCTGGCACAAACTGAAAATAAAGTTTCCAGGTTTCAGTTAGGCCAGTGGACAGAAGACCAGCAAAGCTTAGCAAAACCAAGCAGGCTCACACCCACAAGAGAAAAGACACGTAAAAGTGTTAGGCGAGACCGATGTTACCTCGAACTTTATTTTTTGTTGTGCATGGCCTGTTCAATTCAATGCACAGTACCTTCCAACTTTTTCTTTTGCACAGCTGCGCACGTGTATTATCTTAAATGGGACACTTCTACCCTGAGGGATTTCAGCTGGAGTCAAAACAAAGACAGGAAGCTATAGTAATCACAAAATTCACAGTAAAGGGGTTTGTTCTTTGACCGTGATCCGTTGCTAGTGATTTTGTGAATAATTTGCTGTCTGCCACAAGTTCTGGCCTGAGCAGACACTAAGGTACAGCTACTGAAGTCAGTTTTGGCTCCAGGTTCATGGTGTGATGTGCTGAATCAGATATTGATAAAATCTTATTTCTACAGCTGTGATGCTGTTATAGTATCATAATACCATAAGGTTTAGGATAGCTATGGAAAAGGATAAGGAGCAATCTAAGTAAAAAATAATCAATTGGAGGGTGTCCAATATCAATGGGGTGAGAATGGATCTGGCCCAAGTAAATTGGAATCAAGGATTGGCAGGCAAAACTGTAACCGAACAATGGGCTGCCTTTAAGAAGATGGTTCGGGTACAGTCAAGGTGCATTACCACGAGGGGGAAGGATAGGACAGACAAAGCTAGAGCTCCCTGGATGATGAAAGAGAGTAAGATGAAGCAGAAAAAGGGTGCCTATGGCAGATGTCAGTTTGATAATACAAGTGAGAACCAGGCTAAATATAGAAAGTTAAGAGGGGAAGTGGAAAAAAGAAATAAAGTATGAGAAGAAACTGGCATCTAACATAAAAGGGAATCCAAAAGTCTTCTAGAGGCATATAAAGAGTACAAGGGTGGTAAAAGGAAGAGTGGGGCCGATTAGGGACCAAAAGGGAAATTAACGCACGGAGGCAGAGAGCATGGCTGAGTTACTCCATGAGTAATTTTAATGTGTCTTTACCAAGGAAGAAGTTGCTACCTAAGTCATGGTGAAAAAGGAGGTAGTTGAGACACTGGCTAAAAATTGATAAAGTATTCAAATGACAGGCTGTACTTAAAGTTGATAAGTCACTAGGACCAGATCAGATGCATCCGAGGATACTGAGGGAAGTAAGGGTGGAAATTGTGGAGGCACTGGCCATAATCTTCCAGTCCTCTTCAGATGCGGGGGTGGTGCTTTAAGAAATGATAATTCGGGACAAAACTAACAGTCACTTGGAGAACATTTAAGAAGTATTTAGGTGAGCGCTTGAAGCGCCATAGCATACAAAACTACGGGCCAAGTGCTGGAAAATGGGATTAGAATGGTTAGGTGCTTGATGGCTGGCACGAGCCGAAGGGCCAGTTTCTGTGCTGTATAACTCTGATTCTAAGTGTGGATTGATTAAGGAAAGTCAACGTGGATTTGTTGAGGGCAAATCTTGTTGAACTTGCTGGAGTTTTTTTGTTGAGGTAACACAGAGGGTTGATGAGGGTAATGCAGTTGATGTGGTATACATGGACTTCCAAAAGGTGTTTAATAAAGTACACCATAACATGCTTGTCAAAAAAGTTAAAGCCATGGAATAAAGGGACAGTGGCAACATGAATGACAGGAAACTGCAAATAGTGGTGAACGGTTGTTTTTTGGACTGGTGGAAGGTATTTAGTTGGGTTCCCCAGGGGTCGGTATTAGAACCGCTGCTTTTCTTGGTCTGTATTAATGACCTAGACTTGGGTGTGTGGGGCACAATTTCAGAATTTGGGTATGACACAAAAACTGGAAGTATTGTGAACTGTGAGGAGGATAATGATAGACTTCAAGAGGACATAGACAGGCTGTTGGAATGGGTGGACACGTGGCAGATGAAATTTAGTGCAGAGAAGTGTGAAGTGATGCACTTTGGGATGAAGAATAAGGGGAGGTAATCTTTTTTAACAATTACAATTCTAAGGTAGGGGCAGAGGGACCTGGGGGCATTTGTACATAAATCATTGAAGGTGGCAGGGCAGATTGAGAAAGCGGTTAATAAGGCATACAGGATCCTTGGTTTTATAAATAGCGGCACAGAGCACAAGGACAAAGAGGTTATGGTGAACCTTTATAGAACACTAGTTCGGCCTCAACTGGCGTATTGTGTCCAATTCTTAACACTTTAGGAAGGATGTGAAGACATTAGCAAGACTGAAGAAATGATTTACAATAATGTTTCCATAGATGAGGAACTTCAGTTGTGAGGATAGATTGGCACAGCTAGGGCTGTTCTCCTTGGGGAAGAGAAGGTTGAGGGGAGATTTGATAGAGGTGCTGGAAATCATGAGGGGTCCAGATGGAATAGATGGGGAGAAACGGGTCGCATTGGTGGAAGGGTCGAGAACCAGAGGACACTGATTTTAGGTAATTGGCAATAGAACCAGAGGTGACATGAGGAAAATTTTTAATGCAGCAAATATTTAGGATCTGGAATGCACTGCTTGAGAGTCTGGTGGAGGCAGGTTCAATCATGGCTTTCAAAAGGGAATTGGATAATCTGGCAAAGATTTGCAGGGCTAGGAGGAAAGGTGGAGGAGTGGGACTGCAGAGAGCTGGCATGGATACGATGGGTTGAATGGCCACCTGCTGTGCTGTAACCATTCAATAATTCCAGTCCAGACTTGAATGTTCTGAACGGTTCTGACCCTGCCTGTCGTCTCTTCCTTTCGTAATTGATCTGTGATGATGCAAATTACAGTCACCAAAATTTGCTGGGGTCTGTTTAAGAGCTAGAACTACCTGAGACCAACTAATCCTGCCAGTGATTCTTGGGGTAGCTCTTGAAACCTAATTAGTAACTGTGATCAGCTCCAGAGGACCTTGGAACTGGGTACTTCAGAAGCTAAAGCTGTATTCTGCTGGTCAGCAGGACGTGTTTGTGTTGAGTGTTGGACTAATTTCTCCACTCTGTCAAAATTGAACCGTCCCAGGGCAGGTACAACACGGGTTAGGTAAAGAATCAAGTTCCCTCTGCACTGTCCCATCAAACAGTCCCAGGGCAGGTACAACACTGGGTTAGATACAGAATAAAGCTCCCTCTACACTGTCCCATCAAACAATCCCAGGGCAGGTACAGCACAGGGTTAGATCCAGAGTAAAGCTCCCTCTACACTGTCCCCCATCAAACACTCCCAGGACAGGTACAGCACTGGGTTAGATAGAGTAAAGCTCCCTCTACACTGTCCCATCAAACAATCCCAGGACAGGTACAGCATGAGATGAATACAGAGTATCTTCCCTCTCCCTCAACCTGAAATACAGTATTGAGGGCGTTGCTATTCTTTGGATGAGGTGTTAAGCATTTTCTGCATGTTGAGCTGGATGTTAAAGATCCCATGGTACTATTTGGAGAGGAGCAGTAAACTCTCTGCCCTGGGCAGCAATTTTCCCTCAACTGATATCTCCATTGATGTTACCGCTGTTCAAGGTATGTTGTGTATAAAATAAAAACAAAATGCTGGAAATACTAAGCAGGCCTGGCAGCATCTGTGGAGAGAAAGAGAGTTAAAGTTTCAGGTCTATGACCTTTCATCAGAACTGATGTGTATAAATTGGACCTAATAATAGTGACTGTTTTGAAGGTCGTTTTACTTAGAAATGTTTATGGTATTTCTGAGACATTTGTAAGCTACTGTATAAATATCAGTATTTCTTCAAATATAGTAGATTTTGTTCAAATTAGTATCTAAGATATGCATAAAAGGAGGGAGGCAGCACAGAGGGAGAGAAGCATGCTCAACAAGGTCAGGACTTGGTGATGGGTATTCAGAGTAAATGAATTTCTGGGTTTTACGGGGACCCTTGCTGATTGTTTAAAAAAAAAAATTGGACCTCGTAACCCTGGTGTCTTGTGATGGATCCTTTTCCAGGTATTCCACAATTCAGCTGTTAAACTGACAGAGTGGTTTAGCAAGTGAATCGAGGAATTTGGGGATAGGTCTGGAGAGTGGAGTTGAGACAGAAACTCAGCCCTGATCTTATTGAGTGGCCGGTCAGGCTCAAGGGGGCAAATGGCCTACTGCTGCTGCTATTATGTTCAGTGTGTTACGGGATGGTTAAATTGCCTGCCCATATTCAACGACTGAGAATACTCACAGCAGAGACCTGACGGGAATCACTCCTCCTTTCCCTCTGCTTCATGCCCCCCAGTTGCACCCTCTCCCCCCCCCCCCCCCCCCCAACCTCTAGAACGCAAGAGGCAAAGAAAAAGATTGCTAAATCCAACAACCTTTTTCAATTGATCACCCTATCTGCCTTTCTCCCCAACTCCACCTACCTATTTTTCCCTTGTATATCTAACCCCACCCACATTCCCAACCTCACCTACCTATACTTTCACCATGTTCCTCAGTTATTTCTCTCAGCGCAAACACAGCCATTGTGTCTTAACGTTGCCTGTTTTAATCTCCTTCTCCGGTAACTTATTCTTCAACTCTACCCTCCTTTGGGTGAAAAAATTCCCCTGACTACTCTGCTTACTCCTAACTTCCTGGCTCTTAATTTGTGTCCCTTGGGGTTTGACCTCCCACACCGCAGTGAACAGTTTGCCCCCCTACTCTCCCACTTTGGAGTCTGCAGTTGTGAGCAGTGATGAGTTGTGTCCTGACTGTGTTGCAGGTGGCTAACCTGAATGTCAAGGATGGTACCTTCACCCTGAAAGACTTTGTGTACAAGGAGATCCAGAAAGGTTGGCCTGGGTACTCGGATGGTGACCAGCAGTTACTGAAGAGAGTTCTTGTTCGGTAAGTTACATTAACAGCACAGAGTTGGGGGTAATAAAGGAAAAAATAAATAAAATGGGTGAAGGAATGAATATAGCCCTGGTAAAAGAGTTGGGGATGACTAGAGGTTGAACAAAAAGTTGAGTATTGGAAGGTTTTTAAAGGTAGATAGAAAATTACTATAGTATCAACACTGCAGCAGAGTTAGGCTGATATATAGCAAATAACATTTACACTGCACAAATGTAAGGCAATGAGCAACTCCAACAATTGAGAGCATAACCACCTCCCCTTGAAAACTTGTATTTATATAGCACCATTAACATGGTAAAACAGATCAAGGCGGTTTTTTTATTCATTCTTGGGATGTGTGTGTCACTGGCAAGGCCAGTGTTTATTGCCCATCCCTAATTGCTCTTGAGAAGGTGCTGGTGAGCCGCCAACCTGAGCCATTGCAGTCCGTATGGTGTAAGTACACCCACAGTACTTTTTCTGTAGTGGGTTGACACAGCTGAGTTTCAGTGGCATTACCATTAGCGAGCCCCCCCCCTCACCGTCAATATCCTGGGTGTCACCATTGACCAGAAACTCCACTGGAGCAGCCACATAAATTACATGGATACTACAGTAGGTCAGAGGCTGGGTACTCTACTGTTTGTGACTCGCTTCCTGACTCCCCGACTCCCCAAAGTGTCTCAACTACCTAAAAGACACAAATCAGGGGTGCAGTGGTCTGAGTGGGTGTAGCCCCAAGAACACTCGAGAAGCTCAACACCATCTAGGACGAAGGCATGCGTTTGATCAACACCTCATCCACTGGCTTAAACATCCATTTCCTCCACCACCAGCGAGTATACCATCTACAGACTGCACGGCATCAAGTCACCAAGGCTTCTTCGGCAGCACCTCCTGAACCTGCGACCCCCACCACCTGGAAGGACAAGGGCAGCAGCTGCATAGGAACACCATCACCTCCAAGTCACAAGTTGCAATCCATTGGTGGCCGCAATCAAAATTGATCAGTTTCGGCCTCTTGAGCTTTGAACCTTAAATCTTGTTGGAACATAAGTTGTACTTAGAACATCACAAAATTAATCAACATTACAATTCCACTTTGGACAAAAATTCCTTATTTCCAAATTCCTCTGGCAAGTTATTGCAGTTTTTGAATACTTTAGGATTAAGGCAGGAATTCTTGTTTTTATATATAGTGCCTATCCCAGTATCAGATTTGCATAAAGCACTTCACACAATGAATTGCTTCACGGATTGCAGTGACCGTTATGTTGGTAGCTGTGTATTATGGAAGCAAACGAATGACTAGTTAGATTACTAGAGGAACAAATAAACACAACGTTCGAGAGTGCGAAACGGATACTTACTCATAGTTTTCAAATTGTTATGCATAGTGACCCCCTGGAAATATTGACAAGCTTTTGGAGATCCTTGGCAATATTAATGTATGCCAGGGCATCCCCTGGCAAGAGTGACATGCCAGGGAAGCGCCCGGCAATATTGAGTCCCAGGGACTCACTATATTAACTTTTGAATGACTGGGTCTGCTATCCAAAGGAAATCAGTGGTGCAATCACATCAAATGTTTATTGACAAAAATAATACTACAAGTAAGGCAACAAATACAGAAAAGTATAGAAGAGCAGTTTTTCCAGGTGTGCACTTTCAGTACATGGGTCTGGCCTAGAGGGAAAGCATTCAGGGATTCTGTGAACCTGTTCCGTCACTGACCCCTATTTGTAAGCATTTGGATGTACAATTGCACACTGGAATATAGGAACAGAAGTAGCCCATTCAGCCCCTCAAACCAGTTCTTCCATTCAGTTACATTATGGCTGATCTGCATCTTAACTCCATTTACCCATCTTGCTTCCATAACCTTTAATACCCTGGCCTAACAAAAATACATCAATCTCAGTTTTAAAATTTTCAACTGATCCTCCAGCCTCAACAGCTTTTTGGGGGAGAGAATTACAGATTTCCACTACCCTTTGTGTGAAGACATGCATTCTGCCATCTCCCCTGAACGGCCTGGCTCTAATTTTAAGGATATGCCCCCTTGTTTTGGACTCCTTCCCCCCTCCCCTAACCAGAGAAAACAGTTTCTCTCTATCTACCCCATCAAATCATTTAATCATATTAAACACCTCAACTAGATCACCACTCAACCTTCTACACTCCAGGAAATGCAAGCCTAGACTATGAAGCCAGTCACATAATTTCATCCTTTTCGCCCAGATATTTTGATGAATCTGCACTGCACCTTCTCCGAGGGCTGTAAATCCTTCCTGAGATGTGTTGTCCACTTTGGAGTAAGACATGTAGCAGATCCGGGGCGAGGAATAGTTAACACAATATCACATACACTAGGGACAGGAACAGAGTATGGCAGTGTAAAATGCAGGAAAAGTCGGAGTCTGAAGCAATTCTCCGTGCTGAGCTCCTCCTTTCCCCCTTTATTATTTCTCTGGGTTACTTTTCTCCGCTGTGTCAATGCTCCCTGTATATTTCTTTTGTTCATCCTCATGTATTCATAGCCAGTGTGTCGAGAGTGCAAAACCTGTTTGCCAGCATCAGCACAATCCTGATCTTGCTTGCATGGACCTCTCAAAGAAGTCAAATAAGCTACAGTCCAATTTATTGTCTTCCCTCTGCCCACACCCCACCACATTGACCCAACATTCTATCCACTGCATCGTTGAGCACTGGGACTGCTGATTCAGCACTGTCTGCTCTGCATGTGTGCTGCGCTGTACTGTATTCTGTACCGATTTCCAGGTTGGAAATATAAGTTCTAGTCTGATTCGGGAGACTTGGTGGCTTTGCACTTTTTGACAACAAAGTGTATGACTGTCTCAGGTTTTTTAAGCTTGATACTGACTCCTACACTGGGTGCAGTTTCAAACCTTTGAGAGCTTTCCAACTCCAAAAACATTTGCTTACAATATAGACAAATAATTGCTGTAAATTTTAAACTTAGTCGCAGAGTCCTTTACCCTGAATAAACAGTGACTATGTACAGTTACACAGTGAGTAATCCTTATCCTGCTGAATAAACAATGACTCTGTGCAAGTACCATAGATGTCCTAGTGCTTTTTTAGATATGGAATGGTTTTTGCCGTTTTTTAGTATTCAGCATTTTCTTAGCTTTTATAATCTGTTGTACCGATAACTGTTAAAATCAGACCGAGTGCAACATCATTTTTGTACCCTTAATGTCAGCTGTGATCTTGTTGCTGGACTGCGTACATGACCCTGCAGTGCCTCGAGGGTTAAGTGGTTGCTGCAATCTGCTCTCTCAGCCAGGCTTCCTTGGTCTCGGAGCACATTTTTTATGAGCTGTGCTATGGGCTCGGAGGCAGCCAGGCCTATAAATAGGCACAGGAAAGGATGGGTTCAACAGAGTAAACAGCCTGTGGTTCCCTGCAATCAGCCAGGCATCAGAAAAGAAAATGCTACCTGAAATTTTTCCAACAATTCTGTGAAGTGCTGTGGTGTTTACCTGGTGGGCGCCGAGGAATCTAGGGCATTGCAACTGTATCATGAGAGGTCTTTAGGGAGGCTGTAACTTGTTACATTCTCACAGACAGATTGCTTGATATGGACTCTGGGTTCTAAGTTTGTTGACCCCTTTTCAAATGAAATTGGATGAAAGTAGTTGCAGAAGGGGGTCGTACAGTGCAATGCAAGTGACATATCCACGGCCATGGATGTAAGTTACTAATAAATTCAATAGGGAAGTCAGGAGAAACTGCCTTACCTACAGAATGGTGAGTATGGGGAACTTGCTATCATATGGAGTGGTTGAGGCGGATAGCATAGATGCATTTAAGGGGAAGCTAGATAAACACGAGAGAGAAAGGAGTAGAAGGATACTCTGCTAAAGTTAAATGGGAAGGATGTGTTGGGCCAAATGGCTTGGTTCTGTAAATTCTACATAGTACTTGTAACCATTAGCTCTGTTTAAGTTTAGGATGTGGTGGTTTTAGCTGCTAAGCTAAAAGCTGATTGGAAACCTCCCTCAAAAGGTTATGGATGCTGGGGATCAATTGACATTATCAGAGCTGAGAACGATTTTTGTTGGGTTAGGGGATCTACAGGTATGGAGCAACGTGTAAATGGAATTGAGGTACAGATCTGGGTTCATCATCCAGTGCAGTCCTGAGGTTGTGCTACACTGTTGGAGGTGCCGTCGTCAAATGAATTGTTAAACTGAGATCCTCGCTGCCTATTCAGGTGGATGTATAAAATCCCGTGACATTACTCAAAAGAGAGCAGAGAAGTTCTACTGATGTCCTGACCAACATAATCCTCATTCATTGTCAGCCCCAAAATAAAAGTTTAATTGAATTATTTGTCTTGGTGTTGCTTGTGGGACATTGCTATTGTGTTCACTGAAATACCAGTCGCTACACTTCAGAGTAATTCACTGTATAGTGATTTGATACTTTAGAGCACAAAAGGTGCATCTAAATTCAAGGGTTGTTACTAGTTGAGATGACAATTGGCACCCATATTCAACTAGAAGGTTTTTATTACCAATGACTGCGTTTATCAAATATCCAGGTATGGGTTTTTTAAAACTGGGTTTAGGTGTGAGTCAGAGCACCATTGGTGTTGTGATAAAAGCAAAATACTGCAGATGCTGGAAATCTGAAATAAAAACGAGAAATGCTGGAAATACTCAGCAGGTCTGGCAGCATCTGTGGAGAGAGAAGCAGAGTTAACGTTTCAGGTCAGTGACCCTTCAGAACAGAACACCTTCGGTATTGTGATGTTGGAATTAAAGCAGATAGCATCTCTGGTGGTCAAACTGTTCCTGAATAGTCATCAATGGTGTTCGTCAGCTCATTATTATTTTGCTAATTATCCTATTTTTGGTTGCCTCAGATTTTGCTCCATCAATAGTTCACATCTTGTTTAGTGCCTTGGTTTGAGTGCATTGGTTAGAAAACCACACGAGCCAGTATAGTTTAATGTATTAATATGCACATATTCAATTCACACACTCAATTTGCACCCATCACGAATGCCCAGTGACAGACCTGTAACCATCAGTACATCAGCCCCATGTTGAAGAGCTCAAAATTCTCCAAATTTAGAAACGGCAGCTTGCATTTAGATAGTGTCTTTAATGTGACGAACGTTACAAGGTGCTTCACAGTATCATTAATAAACAGAATTTGATAGAGTTGCATGAGATGTTAGAACAGGTGGCCGAGAGGTAAGGTTTAAGGAGCCTCTTACAGGAGAGAGATGGAGTGAATTCTAGAGCTTAGAGCCTTGACCACGAATGCAATAGTGGTGAGATAGAAACTGGGAATGCGCGAGAGGCCAGAATTTAGAGGAGTGCATAGACCTTCAGAGGGTTGTAGGGATGGAGGAGGTTACAGAGATGGGGAGGGGAACAAGGCCATGGAGGGATTTGAAAATGAGGATGAAAAACACAAAAACCATTTGTGGTCACTGGAAATTTTACACATGCAACATTATTGCAGCTCCAGTGATAGAGCATTGTGGAGGATAGCGAGCTGTGTTTCTTCAATTTATTGCGAGTGAGCTCAGACAGAAGTTAAGCTGTAAAGTAAAAGGCACTGTGCATGGTGTGTGGGGGTGGAGGGGGTTTGCGTATAGGTCCCATGTCAGCTGGTATTGGAGGGCAGGTTTGATCCTCCTGGTAGGGAGTTCTGACTTTCTGCTGGTGTGCTACAAGGAGGCTGTGATTCACCTACCCCTGGTGTAATCACATGAGGAATGTACACCAGGGTAATCTAGCGAAGTGTGTAAACGTCCCACCTTCCCCTCTGCAAGTCTGAACTAACCATGCAGCAAAGCCTCTGGCTCCTGCCTGCGACCCAGTTTTCTCTCATTCCTGAATATTCTGTTTCCGTAGGAAATCCTGTCAACCACACAATGCCAGCGGGGGCTCCGGGGAGACGCCTTCATCGAGTCCAAAAGACAATGCAAATTCAGCCTCTCCGCCACAGGTATGAGACCCATAGCACAGTGGTGTTCAGTACGCTAGTTTGTGTCTGTTTCTGTCTCTGTATCGACCATGTTTTGGCCATGTTGCCTTTCAGACACAAGCTCTGTGATGCATCATGCTGGAGTGAATGTGATAGCAGCCCCACCTGGTGGGTGTTAAAGTGATTGCAGCCAGAAATTTATGAACTGTCAGTAAATTAGAATTACAGAAACCTGTCTTCATGTGACAAGTCCCATTGTGACCCGGGTGAGCTCTCAGTTCCTTATCTCACTGAAATGTGTCGTTAGATTATGTTTCAAGTCCTAGAATGGGGCTTGAGCCCAAAACCTTCTAGCTCTGATGAGAGGCTCTTAATGAACCGAGCTGACCGTTGGCGCAGCTTTATAGATTCGGAGTGTCTCCTGACAACACAGAATATGCGCCAAACAATCGCCAACGTAATCAGTGCATTTGAACATTTGCCAGCTTGCCAGTGTGAATCGCACATGCATGCGCCAACGTCACCACGCAATGACGTCCAAGTGTTGCCTCACCCCTCAATGGCCGCAGTTGCTGCCTCCATTCTACCCAACGGTAGCCCACTTTAGCCACTCACTCCCCACCTCGGCAAGTTGCTCCCCCATTCACCTCCCCTGCCGCGGCCCATTGCTCCTCTCTTCTCCACTTCAGCCGCTCGCTCGTCGCTCCCCCCAAACATCTCGGCCAATTGCTCTTGCTGCCCGGAGAAGCAGCAGGGGTGGGGGTGGGAAGCAAGTGACTAAGGATGGAGCAAGTGGCGAGGGTTGACTGGGCGCGGAGCGAGTGGCCGAAAGGGGAGAAGTGGGGAGTGAACGGGCGAAACAGCAAGACGAGCAGCCGAAAGGGGAAGCGGCAAGGCGGGGAGTGAGTGGCCAAAGAGGTGAGGGGAGGCAGCGGCGAGCAAATGGGTGTGGGAGGGAGCGGTGAAGAGAAGCGCACTGGCAGGAGGGAGCAGTGTTATCTTTATTACTGGCAGCTGCCTGAGACATCGCAGACAGTGACGCTTCAGTCGATGAGGCTACATTTGCGCATGTGCCAATACTGCACCAGCTACTGGTTGCATTGTCAGCAAATGCAGCCTTATAGAATCAGCGGCAATAACGGAAATGTGGCTTAAAAATGGGGAGGAATGAGCACTTAATATACAAGGATATAAAGTGCATCAGAAAAGGTAGAGAAGGAAAAAAGGGAGGTGGAGTGGCAGTACTGATTGGGGAAAACATTGTAGTGTTGGAAAGAGAGGATGTCCTTGAGGGGCTAAGGACACGATCCATTTGGTTAAGAGTTGAGAAGCAAAAAGGGTATGATCACGCTCCTGGGTGTATTCTATAGGCCTCTAAATAATGCGAGAGAGGTAGAGAACAAATCTCCAGGGAAATCACAGAGGTGTGCAAAAACTGTAGAGCGGTGATATTGGGGGACTTTAATTAGCCAAATATCGATTGGAATAATTTTAAGAGTAAGGAGAGTGAAGAATTTCTGAAATCTGTTCAGGAGAACTTTCTTAATCAGTATGTTCTCAGCCCAACTAGAAAGGAGGGATTGCTGGATCTGGTGCTGGACCAAGTGTCTGTCAGAGTAAGAGTGATCATCGTATCATAAGGTTTAGACTAATAATGCAGAAAAGCAAGGAACGAAATAAGGTAGACTGTCTAGATTGGAAGAGGGCTCATTTCAATGCGATAAGGGATCTAGCCAGGGTTATCTTTAAGGAAGAGATGCTTCGGGTGCAGGCTAGATACATTCCAACAAGCGCAAAAGGTAAGGGAACCAAAAACAGGGCTCCTTGGATGATCAGGGAGACAGAGATTCTGATGAAACAAAAAAGAGGGTGTGTGATACACGTCAGGTGAATTCATCAGGTGAGAACCAGACCATTTACAGTAAGTTGAGAGGGGAGGTGAAGAGGAAACTAAGACTGGCAAAGAGAGAATATGAGAATAAAATGGCAGTTAACATAAAAGAAAACCCCAAAATCTTCTACCAGCATATAAATTGTAAACTGGTAGCAAGAGGTGAAGTGGGACCTACTGGGGATGAAGAGGATAATATATTCTTAGAGGTGCAGAGCAAGGCTAATATACTAAATGAGTACTTTATATCAGTGATCCTAAGGAAGTGGTACCTGACAAAATATCGGTAGAAGTGGAGAGGGTAGAGGCAATGGATAAGGTAAAAATTGAGAGACGGAGGTACTAAAAAGGCTAATAAAAACAAAAAATGCTGGGAATGCTTAGCAGATCTGGCAGCATCTCTGGAGAGAGAAGCAGAGTTAATGTTTTAGGTCAGTGACCTTTCATCAGAACTGGCAAAGGTTAGAAATGTAATAGGTTTTAAGCAAATAAAGAGGGGTTGGGGCAAAAGATAACAACAGAGAAGGTGTTGATAGGACAGGGTCACAGAGAATAACTGACCAGAAAGTCAGGGAGCAAAGGCAAATGGTATGCTAATGGTATGCTGAAAGACAAAGCGTTAGTGCAGAGAGGGTGTTAATGGACATAAAAATGAACAGCCCTGGCCCAAAGCACAAACATGAAAAAAAAACAGTGGTTAAAAAAAAAAATGAATGATGAAACAAACTAAAATAAAATTTTAAAACACTAGAAATAGAAAGGGGGGCCCCGTCATGTTCTGAAATGATTGAACTTAATGTTCCGTCCGGCAGGCTGTAGTGTGCCTAATCGGTAAATGAGATGCTGTTCCTAGAGCTTGCGTTGATCACTGGAACACTGCAGCAAGCCCAGGACAGATATGTGGGCATGCGAGCAGGGTGGGAGTGTGTTGAAATGGCAAGCAACTAAAAATGCTAGCAGTGCTCGGGGTAGATAGGTGACCTGGTCAAGATGACTTGCATCTCAAGTTTCTAAAGGAAGTGGGAATGGGGATAGTGGAAAGGCTTGCCATAATCTTCCAATCTTCCCTGGATACAGGATAGGTGCCAGAGAATTGGAGAGTGGCAAATGTGACGCTCTTAATCAAGAAAGGGTGCAAGGGCAGTCCGAGCAAATACAGGCCAGTTAGTTTAACATCAGTGGTGGATAAAGTTTTAGAAACAATAATTAGGAAAGAAATCAACAGACACTTGGAGAGGTTTGAGTTAATTAAGGAGAGCCATCAATGATTTGTAAAAGGCAGATCATGCTTTACTAATCTGATTGAATTTTTTGATGAAGTAACAGAGAAGGTTGATGAAGCGAATGTACTGGATGTTATTTATATGTATTTTAAGAAAGCATTTGATAAGGTACCACAAAAGGCTGGTGAACAAATTGAGGCTCATGGCATAGGCGGATCAGTGCCCAATTGAATAAAAAAAATTGGCTTAAGGATGGAAAACAGCGGGCGTAGTAAATGGTTGTTTTTCAGAATGGAGGATGGTAGATAGTGGTGTTCTCTAAGGGTCAGTGATGGGACCACTGCTTTTTTTGCTATATATAAATGACTTGGAATACAGAGTAGAATTTCTAAACTTGCCGATAATACCAAACATGGAGGTTGTGGCAAACCGTGCGGATGATACGAACTGCCTGCAACGGGGCATAGATAGACTAGCAGAATGGGCAGTCAGGTGGCAGATGGAATTTAATGCTGGCAAGTGTGAGGTGATGCATTCTGGCAGAAGGAATAAAGAGAGGCAATATATGCTTAATGGCACAGTTCTAAAGTGTGTGCAGGAACAGAGAGACTTGGGGGTGCATGTGTTTGATCTTTGAAGGTAGCAGGACATATTGGGTGTGTGGTTAGTAAAGCATATGGGATCTTGGTCCTCATAAATAGAGGCATTGAGTAAAAAAACAGGGAAATTATGCTGAACCTTTATAAAGCTCTGGTTAGGCCCCAACTGGAAGTCCAGTTCTAGTCACCACACTTCAGCAAGGATTTGAGGATCCTTGAGAGGATGCAGAGGAGATTTAACAATGATTCTAGGGTTGGAGGATTTTAGTTATAAGATTATATTGGAAAGGCTGGGTTTGTTCTCCTTGGAGCAAAGGAGATTGAGGGGAGATTTAATAGAGGTGTACAATATTATGACAGGCTTAGATAAGTTAGACCAGGTAAAATTGTTCCCATTAACAAGTTCCCCACAGGAGATTGGTTAGCAAAATTAAAGCACAATGGGATAGGAGGTAATATACTGGCCTGGATTAAGAATTGGTTCACAGGTAGAAAACAGTAGGAATAAACGGGTCATTCTCGCGTTGGCAGGCTGTGACTAGTGGGGTACCGCAAGGATAAGTACTTGGGGCCCCAGCTGTTCACAATATATATCAATGATTTGGATGTAAGGACCAACTGTAGTATTTCCAAGTTCACGGATGACACAAAACTAGGTCGGATTGTGTGTTGTGACGAAGATGCAAAGCAGCTTCAAGGGGATTTGGACAGACTTAGTGAGTGGGCAAGAACATGGGAGCTAGAATATAATGTGGAAAAATGTGAAGTTATCTACTTTGGTAGGAGGAATAGATGTGCAGAGTATTTCTTAAATGGTAAGAGATTAGAAAGTGTAGATGTACAAAGGGATCTGTCCTCGTCAATAAGTCACTGAAAGCTAACATGCAGGTGCAGCAAGCAATTAGGAAGTCTAATGGTATGTTAGTCTTTATCGCAAGAGGATTTGAGTACAGGAGTAGTGCAGTGTTGCTTCAATTGTAGAGAACCTTGGTTAGACTGCACCTGGAGTAGTGTGCGCAGTTTTGGTCCCCTTACCTTAGGAAGGATATTATTGCCATAGAGGGAGTGCAATGAAGGTTCACCAGACTTGTTCCCGGGATGGCGGGACTGTCCTATGAAGAGAGATTGAGGAAACTGGGCCTGTATTCTCTAGAGATTCGAAGAATGAGAGGTGATCTCATTGAAAGCGACAAAATACTTAAAGGGATAGACCGGGTCGATGCAGCTAAGATGTTTCCCCTGGTTGGGGAGTCTAGAAGCAGGGGACACAATTTCAAAATAAGGGGGAAGCCACTTAGGACTGAGATGAGGAGAAATTTCTTTATTTAGAGGGTTGTGAATCTCTGGAATTCTCTACCCCAGAGGGCTGTAGAAGCTCAGTCATTCAGTATGTTTAAAGCAGAGGTTGACAGATTTCTAAATACCAATGGCATAAAGGGATATGGGGATAGTGTGGGGGAAAAGGCATTAAAGTGGATGATCAGCCATGATCGTATTGAATGGTGGAGCAGGCTTGATGGGCTGAATGACCTACTCCTGCTATGTTCCTCATGGTACTAGGATTAAGGGACACAGATTGACGGTTTTAGGCAAGAGATGCGAGGGGAATATGGGGAAGAACTTTTTATGCAGAGGGTGGTAATGATCTGGAACTCCCACGCGAGGATAGTGGAAGCAGAGACAATCAATGTCTTCAGAAGGAAATTGGATGGCCCTTGAAGGAAATAAACTTGCAGAGCTACAGGGATTGAACGAGGGAGTGGAACTGACAGCATACCTCCAGGGAGAGCTGGCATGGATTCATGGGCCGAATGGCCATCTCTTGTGCCGTAAATGACTCAATGGCTCGAGTAGAAGGCTTTCGTCCCTGATACAGCCAGGAGACAATTTGGAGGCATTCTTTGTTCTGTTTTGTTTGCTCTGGCTGAATTAATACTGGTGCCATGCATAACAGGCTGGTAAATGCCAGGCTGATCAATGATCCAATGGTTGCCAGGTGCTTCACGCAATGAACCTTTCTTCATGGATGAGTTTAGGCAATGAGTGTTCATAACTTTACCATGTTGAGTATTGTGGATGATTATGACTTCACCCCTGGCTGCACTCCAGCACTGGCCATTCTTTTCTTCCCGCATCATAACATAAGAACATAAGAACATAAGAACTAGGAGCAGGAGTAGGCAATTCAGCCCCTCGATCCTGCTCCGCCATTCAATACGATCATGGCTGATCTCATCTCAGCCTCAACTTCACTTTCCTGCCCATTCTCCATAACCCTTCAATCCATTTCTAATTAAAAATCTGTCTATCTCCTCATTAAATTTACCCAGTGTCCCGGCATCCACCGCACTCTGGGGTAGTGAATTCCACAGACTCACGACCCTTTGAGAGAAGTAATTTCTCCTCATCTCTCTTTTAAATCTGCTACCCCTTTCCTAAAACTATGACCTAGATTGCCCCACAAGAGGAAACATCCTCTCTATGTCTACTTTGTCAATCCCCTTAATCATCTTATGTGCCTCAATTAGATCTCCTCTCATTCTTCTAAACTCCAGAGAGTAAAGACCTAAACTGCTCAATCTCTCTTCATAAGACTAACCCCTCATCTCCGGAATCAATCTAGTGAACCTCCTCTGAACTGCCTCCAATGCAACTACATCCTTTCTCAAGTAAGGGGACCAAAACTGTACACAATACTCCAGGTGCAGTCTCACCAATGCCTTGTACAGTTACAGCAACACTTCCCTACTTTTATATATTCCTTTAGCAATAAATGCCAAAATTCCATTTGCCTTCCTTATCACCTGTACCTACAAACTGGCATCAAGGCGCCAAAGCCAGTTCCAGGGCCATTGTTACCTCCCAGCTGGGGTCTCCTAACTCAGGACAGGGAAGAAATTGAACCAGGTCTGAATGGCCCACTATTTATCTCCTTGCGAGAGTATTTTAACACTGAACTTAAATACCCAGGTGTGTTGATGGATTAAATCCCCAATTGTGTTGGTAGATTACTGCTTCAGGGTAGGTTAACTAAATGAGGCACTGACACTGACCATCACCAATGGTGTTGCAGCAGAATGAGAGCATAAGAAATAGGAGCACAGGACCATACGGCCCCTCGAACCTGCTCCACCATTCATTAAGAGCATGGCTGATCTGCCTGAACTCCACCTTTCCGCCCGATCCCCATATCCCTTAATTCCCTGAATGTCCAAAAATCTATCGATCTCGACGACTGAGCATCCACAGCTGTCGGGCAGAGCATTCCAAAGATTCACAACCTTCTGAGTGAAGAAATTTCTCCTCATCTCAGTCCTAAATGACCAACCCCTTATCCTGAGACTATGATCACTAGCTCTAGACTTTCCAGCCAGGGGAAACAGCCTCTCAGCATCTACCCTGTCGAGCTGTCTAAGGATTTTGTGTTTCAAGAAAATCACCTCTCATTCTTGGAGAATATAGTAGGCCCATTCTGCTCAATCCCTCCTTAGGGCTCTCATCTGAGGATTTAATCTCGTGAACCTTTGTTGCACCCTCTCTAAGGCAAGTATATCCTTCCTTAGGTCAAGAGACGAAAACTGTATATAGTACTCCAGCTGTGGTCTCACCAAAGCAGCAAGAGCTCCTCACTCTTTTACTCCAATTCCCTTGAATACTATTTGCTTTCCTAATTGCTTGGTGTACCTGCATGTATATAAATCACAAGAAGTTAACAAGAACACCAAGTCCCTCTCATTTACTAGTATCTCAACTTTTTAAAAAAATTGCTTTTCTACTCCTTACCAAAGTAGATAATTTCACATTTCCACACATTATATGGCATCTACCACCTTCTTGCCCACTCACTTAACCTGTCTGTATGCCTTTGCAGCCGCTTAGCGTCCTTCCCAGGTAGATTTGTATCATAAGGAAACTTGGATATATTATGCTCAGTTTCTTCATTTAAGTCCTTGTAGTTAATAAACAGCTGAGGTCCAAGCACAGATCCCTGCGGTGCTCCACTCTTTAAAACTTGTCAAGTGGAAAATTACCCAGGTATCTCACATCCACAAAAAGCAAAACAAATCCAATCTGTCCAATTATTGCCCCATCAGTCTACTCTCAATATTCAGAAAAAATGATAGAAGGGGTCATTGGTGTTATTACTCACAAATAACCTCACCAATGTTCAGTTTAGGCTCCAGCAGGACCACTCGGCTCCAGACCTCATTACAACCTTGGTCCAAGCGTGGACAAAAGAGCCGAATTCCAGACGTGAGGTGAGAGTGACTGCCCTTGACATCAAGGCAGCATTTGAGCAAGTATGGCATCGAGGAGCCCTAGTAAAAGTCAATTAGGTTGGGGGGGAGCTCTCCACTGGTTGCGGTCATACCTAGCACAAAGGAAGATGGTTGTGCTTGTTGGAGGCCATCATCTCAGCCCCAGGGCATCACTGCAGGAGTTCCCCAGGGTAGTGTCCTAGGCCTAACCATCTTCAGCTGCTTCATCAATGACCATTGGGGTAGAGTAGAATGGTGGTTATATTACTGAACTAGTAATTCAGAGGCCTGAACTCATGATCCAGAAACTCACATTCAAATCCCACCACGGCAGCTGGGGATTTAAATTCATTAATTAAATAAATCCGGAATAAAAGTTCAGTATCAGTAATGGTGACCTGAAACTACTGGATTATCATAAAAACCCATTTGGTTCACAATTGTTCTTTAGGGAATAAAAGCAAAATACTGCAGATGCTGGAAATCTGAAATAAAAAACAAAAAGAACAGCACTTTTTGTTTTTATGTCCTTAAGGGAAGTTGTGGATTACTGCTTCAGGGCAGGTTAATGAATAGGAAAAAAACAAAAATGACTCTTTCATTCCTACTGTTTTCTGTCCAATAACCAATCCAAGCTAATATATGGCCCCCAATCCCATGAGCACTTTTTTTTTCGCTCATGGGATGTGGGCATCACTGGCAAGGCCAGCATTTATTGCCCGTCCCTAATTGCCCTTGAGAAGGTGGTGGTGAGCTGCTGCCTTGACTACTGCAGTCCATGTGGTGTAGGTACACCCACAATGCAGTTAGGAAGGGAGTTCTATGTTTTTGAGCCAGTGACAGTGAAGCAACGGCAATATAGTTCTAAGTCAGGATGGTGTGTGACTTGGAGGGGCACTTGCAGGTGGTAGAGGCCACAGGTTCGGACGGTGCTTTTGAAGGAGGCTTGGCAAGTTGCTGCAGTGCATCTTGTACATGGTACACACTGCTGCCACTGTGTGCCACTGGTGGAGGGAATGAATATTTAGCCACTAACCCACCTGGCCAAACTACCTGTAATGCTCCCCTCCCTAGCCCTGAACTCACATCTTTCTCTAGTTTCTCTCCTATCTCTCCTCGTGACCTTGCTGAGCTCCTCTTGTCCAAGAGACCCACCTTTCTGTTCCCTCGATCCTATTTTCATTAAACTGCTGGTCACCCAACATCCCCTCCTGGTCCCCATGTTAGCCGATATTGTAAATGGTTCTCTATCTTCACGTGTTGTCCCTGTCTCCATTTAAATCTGCAGTCATCACCACTCTCCTCAAAAAGCCAGCCCCTGACCCCACCGCCCTTTCACACTACTGTTCCATCTCCATTCTCCTGTTCCTCTCCAGAGCCCTTGAACGGATTGTTAGCTCCCAAATCCATTTCCACCTTTCCCAGAAATTCATGTTTGAATCCCTCCAATCAGGTTTGCATCCCTGCCACAATACTGAAACAGCTCTCATCAAAGTCACAAATGACATCCTGTGTGACTGTGACAAAGGTAAACTTTCCCTCCTCTTCCTTCTCAACCTCTGCAGCCTTTGACACTTTTGACCACACCATCCTCCTCTCACCTGGTTCCATTCTTATCCATGTAATCGTACCCAGAGAATCACTTGCAATGGCTTCTCTTTCTGTTCCCGCACTGTTCCGTCTGGTGTCCTCCCAAGGGTCTATCCTTGGCCCCCTCCTATTTCTTACCTACACGCTGCCCTTTGGCAATATCATCCGAAAGCACGAAGTTAGTTATCACCTGTACGCTGATAACACTCAGCTCTACCTCACCACATCTACCCTTGACTGCTCCATTGTTGCTAAATTATCAGACTGCTTAACCAACATCCAGTACTCAATGAGCCGAAATTTCCTCCAGTTAAATATTGGGAAGACTGAAGCCATTGTTTTCGCTCAAAACTCCGTTCCCTAGCTACCGACTCCATCCCTCTCGCTGGCAACAGTCTGAGATTAAGCCACTCTGTTCACAATCCTGGTGTCACATTTGACCCCCAAATGAGTTTCCCACCTCACATTTGTGCTGTCACTAAGCCCACCTATATCCACCTCCGTAACATCGCCTGACTTTGCTCCTGCCTCAGTTCATTTGCTGCTGAAACCCTCATTCATGCCTTTATTACCTCCAGCCTTGACTATGCCAGTGCACTCTTGGCTGGTCTCCCACATTCTACTCTCTAAACTTTGAGATCATCCAAAACTCTACTGCCCGTGTCTTAACTCGCACCAAGTCCCATTCCCCTATCACCCCTGTGCTCAGTAACCTACATTGACTCCCGGCCAAGCAACATCTTGATTTTAAAATTCTCCTTGTTTTCAAATCCCTCTATTGCCTTGCCCCTCCCTGCCTCTCTAATCTCCTCCAGTCCCACAACCCTCGAATATCTGCGCTTCTCTAATTCTGGTCTCTTGAGCATCCCTGATTTTAATCGCTCCACCATTGGTGGCTACGCCTTCAGCCGCCTCAGCCCCAAACTCTGGAATTCTCTCCCTAAACCTCTCCGCCGGTCCACCTCTCTTTTTTCCCCCTTTAAGACACTCCTTAAAACCTACCTCATTGACTATGCTTTAAGCCATTTGACAAATATATCTTTTTTTTAGCTCGGTGTCATACTTTGTTTTATAATGCTTCTGTAAAGTGCCTTGGGATGTTTTATTATATTAAAGGTGCTGTATAAATATAATTAGTGTTGTCGTGGTTGTGGGTGGGGTGCTGATCAAGCAGCTGCTTTGTACAAATGGTGTCGAGCTTCTTGAGTTTGTTGAAGCTGCGCTCATCCAGGCAAGTGGGAAAATCCAAATATACTACATTTTCTTTACACAATGGTTAGGATTTGGAATGCAATCCTTGATAGGGCGGTGGATACAGATTCAGTAGTAGCCTTTAGAAAGGGCATTGGATATATATTTTGCGAAAAAATTGTAGGGATGTCGTGAAAGGGCAGGGGAGTTGGGACAAATTGGGTTGCTCTTCAAAAGAGCTGGTGCAGACTCGATGGGCTGAATGGCCTCCTTCTGTGCTGTACTATTCTGTGATTCTCTCCACTGGTTCTGCCCATCTACCTTACTAGTTACTCTCTCAAAACACTCATTAGATTTGTCGAACAAGATTTCCCTTTGATAGAACGGTATACTCTGTACTCGATCTTTATCTGTACCGTTCTCAATGTGACTGGAATAATTTAAGCACTAACGACTTTACAAATACTGTGGACAGCATGAACAACAAACACCTTGACTTAGCCTGGGTTTAGCTTCCTTCTATCTCACATGTTGCAAAGTGGGACAGGATTGATAGCGGTGGTAGGCCAATGGAAAAATATAATAGGTCAGAATTTGGTGACAAATAATGGTGTGTTAAAGGCTCACGCTGTTGGTGTGTTAAAAAAAAAAAAAAATAACCTCCAGTTTGTGGCGCGGTAGAGATACGGTGTGGGTTGAGAATTGTCACAAGTTGCTGGACTGTTTACGCTGCTCCGCCATTAGCCTCGTGTAAAAGGGATCTTGCCATCAACCTCACTCTGTCGTGAAATTATTGCATTGTCAATACAAATATGAATTAAAGTTTTGACAGAAAATTAAGGTTGGTGTTTCACAGTGTAAGGACACTGTTAAAGGGGTAATTTATGTTTCCAACAATGGTCTTCCGCTTTAAAATCTGTTAGCAATTAGCAGTTGTCACACAAAGCACACAATCAGATACAAGGAAAACTGATTTGTTTTAATTGGTTTGTTATAGATTTTCACTGGGAGTAAAGTTAAGTTCATTTCAGTTTGTTGAGATTTAGAGTTAGTCTTAGAATGGATCCATTAATTTGTAAGAAACTAACAATCTGCACGTTGATTCCGCAGATAGCACAGCTTTGAATCTCTATAAAATATCTCTCTTTCGCATGTCGACAGCAATCTTCAGTTCCTGAATTTATAAAGAATAATAATCTGGACCCTGTGTAGGGCAGTGCCTTATTCATGTGTCCTACAAAAAAACTTGTATTTCTGTGTTTTCCTACATGCAATTCAGTGATAAATTATGTTTGAATAATATCCAAATTGCCACTTCAGTGCTTTTCTAACCATTCAAACACTTAAACTTCATTGGGTTAAGGAGACGGATTGGTCTCGTCAGTCACCAAGGTCCCAGCTGCCCCGTTATCCGCTCGCACTTCCAGTAACTTACGATGAAAATTAACGTGAGCTGAACTGACGGCATTCACCACGAGATGTCCAGCTGCAGCAAATTCTGGGCCAAAAAGCACAGAAGAAGAAAAGGCAATTTGTGGTGTCGAACTTAAGTGCCATGACCACATCAGTCATGGATTCTTTTTCTTTCTCTTCCCCAACCCCCCATCCCCACCCAATGCTCTGCCCGACCCAAACAGATTTGTAAATATCTCCATAAATCTGACATTCTGTCACTCGTCAGGCATTGATTTAACTCCTTTGCAACCACTTAAGGATTCTTCTTTGGCCTCCTTGTCTCGAGAGACAATGGGTAAGCGCCTGGAGGTGGTCAGTGGTTTGTGAAGCAGCGCCTGGAGTGGCTATAAAGGCCAATTCTAGAGTGACAGACTCTTCCACAGGTGCTGCAGATAAAATTGGTTGTCGGGGCTGTTACACAGTTGACTCTCTCCTTGCGCTTCTGTCTTTTTTCCTGCCAACTGCTAAGTCTCTTCGACTCGCCACACTTTAGCCCCGTCTTTATGGTTGCCCCGCCAGCTCTGGCGATCGCTGGCAACTGACTCCCACGACTTGTGATCAATGTCACAGGACTTCATGTCGCGTTTGCAGACGTCTTTAAAGTGGAGCCATGGACGGCCGGTGGGTCTGGTACCAGTGACGAGCTCGCAATACAATGTGTCCTTGGGGATCCTGCCATCTTCCATGCGGCTCATCACTTAAGGACTACACTATCCAAAACCTGTGGGAAAATAAATAATATCTTTAATCTTGCTTTGGGGCTTACAAGTTTTACAACTGTACCTTAGAGTATCGTGCACTCACCATCCCAAGTTAAACAATCCATTTTCCTGCTCGAGTTGCTTCCCTTCAACACACCTGTCTGCTCTGTGATGAACTGACTCTGTCCTTAAGGCAGTACAGTTACTGGTGAAAACAGCAAGGGGCACAAAGTAATGTGTAAGGCATGAATAGATGGTAATATATTCTATTGGTTAGGGCTGTGCTTGCACTGAAATAACTTGAAGTGTCTCTTTCTAGAAACGATCATTACCCAATGATTTCATCGATCCACTGGCCAATAAGAAGCCGAGAATATCTCTTTTGACCAGTCGTGTTCCTCCGACTTTGAACGGCAGGTTAAATCCCTCCAATGGGAAAGAGGCAGCAGCTCCCTCTGTCCAATTAGCTGCCCCTGACTCAGTTAGCTCCACTTCCACCTTGCCAGCGCTGGTGGAAATTCAGAGACCTCACGACCTCCTCTCAGAAGTCAGCAATGATTCAAGCCACAATGGCCGGGACTGCGAAAGCCAGGAGGCCCCAGAGCGAACTGCCTGCCCACCCCCCTCGCACCTTTCTCATCTGAGCGTGCCTTCGTTCCACACGAAGTCGAGGAAAAAATCTAAAAAGCACAAAGACAAGGAGCGAGTGAGGGAGAAGCAGGCTGGCGAGGAAGCATGTGGAGAGCGAGTAAGAGAGTGTGATTTCCTTCAGAGTTGCAGAGAGCAGAAGAAAAACGCTCCACAGAAGGCTGCAGGTTGGTGTTGCTCCTTCCCCTTTTTCTGTCTAAGGCCTCCCCCTTGTTTGGGGGAGGCCCCTTTGGCTGTTTGGGTGCCCTTGATGCTTCCCACCCCCACCTCCCCCACTACCCTGGGACCCGAGGCAAAAGTTTGATACGGAAAGCTTGTTGTGTTGTGATTAATGGCTGTTGGGTATGACAGAGTTATTACGTTGCCAAGGCCAGTGCGGCAGCCACTGACGATTACACAGCTGCACACACTTTCTCTCAACAGCTTGCAGCAGTCTTGCAGCCTCAGGATTTACATAGAATTACATAGTTGTAGAAGCTTAGTAATCTATATTTAGAATGAGTGTAAATCAACAGCTTGAGACTCCTGAGATTGATGAGCCACCCTGGGGTCAGGCTGGATGGTTATACACTTTCAATCCCTGTTCCCAAGAACTCACTTAATATTGAGTTGCTGATCTTGCTGTTGTGGTTTATACCAGTGAGGTCCCAGTGCCAGAAACAGGCTGTTCCCATGCTCCAGGTTCATAATTTATGTTCAAATGGAACTAATCAGCGAGTGAGAAATATGAGTGGAAATATCTGCCTTAGCTTCAATGGTGGGATATGGCATGCAGCTGACTGTAGGGCTCTTGATTGCAATGAGTAAGCTGCCTTGTTTTACTGCTTTCTTTTAGATTTTGGAAGGTTCTAAGCATAACTTTCCCTAATGTTTCTGTTACCTTCAGTGCCGGCACTCACTCACTCAATTCCCAGGACACTGACTGTTACTGGGGTACGGATTAGAAACCATAGAAAAGTTATGGCACAGAAAGAGGCCATTCAGCCCATCGTGTCTGCACCAGTTGAAAATCTAGCCGCCCAATCTGATCCCACCTTCCAACACCTTGTAGATTACAGCACCTCAGGTGCAGGGCCAGGTATTTTGAATGAATTGAGGGTTTCTGCCTCCACCACCGATCCAGGCAGTGAATTCCAGACACTCACCAGCTTCTGGGTGAAAAAGTATTTCCTCATGTCCCCACTAATCTTTCTACCAATCACCTTAAATCTAAGCCCCCTGGTAATTGACCTCTACGTTAGGGGAAACTGGTCTTTCCTGTCTGCTCTATCCAGGCCCCTCATAATTTTGTACACCTCAATTAAGTCACCCTTCAGCCTCCTCTGTTCTAAGGAAAACAACTCTAGCCTATCCAGTCTTTCCTCATAACTGCAACTTTCAAGCCCCGGCAACATTCTTGTAAATCTTCTCCGTGCTCCAGAGCAATTATGTCCTTTCTATAATGTGGTGACCAGAACTGTACGCAATACTCCAGCTGTGGCCTAACCAGTGTTTTATGTAGTTCCAGCGTTACATCCCTGCTTTTGTATTCTACACCTCGCCAATAAAGGAAAGCTTCCCGTATGCCGCCTTCACCACTCTATCTACCTGTCCTGCCACCTTCAGGAACCTGTGGACATGCACTCCAAGGTGTCTCACTTCTTCTACCTCTCTCAGTATCCTCCTGTTTATTGTGTATTCCCTTGCTTTGTTTGCCCTCCCCAAATGCATTACCTCACACTTCTCCGGAAATAATTCCATTTGCCACTTTTCCGCCCACTCATTGATGTCATTCTGGAGTCTACGGCTATCCTCTTCACTATCAACTACACATGTGTCATCTGCAAATTTCCCAATCATGCCTCCCACATTTAAGTCCAAATCATCATTAATATATACCACAAACAGCAAAGGACCCAACACAGGCCTGTGAAACGCCACTGGAAACAGCTTTCCATTTGCAAAAACATCAACCACTACCCTTTGTTTCTGTTACTGAGCCAATTTTGGATCTAACCTGCCACATTCCCCTGTATTCCATGGGCTTTTATTTTTCTGACCAGTCTGCCATGTGGGACCTTGTCAAATACTTTACTAAAGTCCATGTAGACCACATCCACTGCACAGCCCTCATCAATCCTCCTTGTTACTTCCTCAAAAAACTCAATCAAGTTAGTAAGACATGAGCTTCCCTTAACCAATCCATGCTGACTATCCCTGATCTGTGCCTTTCTAAGTGGCAGTTTATCCTATCTCTCAGAATTGATCCTAATAATTTACCCACCACAGAGGTCAGACTGACCAGCCTGTAATTATTTGGCCTATCCCTCACACCCGCTTTAAACAATGGTACAATGTTCGTAGACCTCCAAACCTCCGGTAACTTGCCTGTGTATAGTGATGATCCTCAGAACATCTGATGTTTCCTCCCTGGCTTCCTTGAACAACCTGGGATACTATCCATCTGGCCCTGGTGATTTATCCACTTTCAAGGATGTCAGATCCTCTAATACTTCCTCTCTCATTATGCTTATCATATCTAATATTTCACACTCCTGTTTTACTACAATGTCTGCATCATCCCTCTCCTTTGTGAAGACAGAGACAAAAAACTCATTAAGAACCCTGCCCACATCTGCATCCATGCATAAGTTCCGTGTACATCTCTGATAGGCCCTACCTTTTCCTTAGTTATCCTCTTGCTCTTAATGTACTGATAAAACATCTTTGGGTTTTCCTTGATTCTGCCTGCCAATAATTTTTCATGTCCTCTCTTTGCTTTCCTAAATTCATTTTTACTTCACCCCTACACTTTTTATACTCCTCTAGGCTTTCTAAAGTATTACGTTTTTTTGCGACCGTCACAAGCTTTTTTTTCTGCTTTATCTTACTCTATGCTTCTAGATAACCAGGGGGCTCTGGATTTGGCCATACCACCTTTTACCTTTGTGGGGACTTGCCTACACTGTGCCTGTAGAATCTCACTTTTGAATGCCTCCCACTGGTTTGACACAGATTTTCCTTCAAGCTGCAACCAGTCCACTTTCGCCAGATTGCCCCTCAGCTTCGTAAAATTTGCCTTCCCCCAATTCAGAACTTTTACTCCTGTTTTATCGTTGTCCTTTTCCATGATTATGCTAAAATTATTATTGTCAATATCTCCAAAATGGTCACCCACTGCTATTTCATCCACTTTCCCACGGTTCCACATGCACTGACTCACGCTGGGGTACGGGTCCCACACACACTGTCTCTTGCTGGGGTACGGGTCCCACACACACTGTCTCTTGCTGGGGTACGGGTCCCACACACACTGTCTCTTGCTGGGGTACGGGTCCCACACACACTGTCTCTTGCTGGGGTACGGGTCCCACACACACTGGCTCTTGCTGGGGTACAGGTCCCACACACACTGACTCTTGCTGGGGTACAGGTCCCACACACCCTGACTCTTGCTGGGGTACAGGTCCCACACACACACTGCTCACTTGGGTATGGGTCACACACACACACGCACAAGCTCTCGCTGAGGTACAGGTTCCACACGTACTGACTCTCGCTGAGATACAGGTTCCACATGCACTGACTCTCGCTGGCGTAAGGGTCCCACATACACACACAGACGCTCGCTGGGGTATGGGTCTCTCTCACACAGACACGCACTGCCTCTCGCTGGGATACAGGTTCCACACGCACTGTCTCTCGCTGGGCTACGGGTCCCACACACACTGACTCTCTGGGCTACGGATCCCACACACACTGACTCTGTCTGGGCTACGGTTCCCACACACACTGACTCTCTCTGGGCTACGGGTCCCACACACACACTGACTCTCTCTGGGCTACGGGTCCCACACACACTGACTGTCTCTGGGCTACGGGTCCCACACACACTGACTCTGTCTGGGCTACGGTTCCCACACACACTGACTCTCTGGGCTACGGATCCCACACACACTGACTGTCTCTGGGCTACGGGTCCCACACACACTGACTCTCTCTGGGCTACGGGTCCCACACACACTGACTGTCTCTGGGCTACGGGTCCCACACACACTGACTCTGTCTGGGCTACGGTTCCCACACACACTGACTCTCTGGGCTACGGATCCCACACACACTGACTGTCTCTGGGCTACGGGTCCCACACACACTGACTCTCTCTGGGCTACGGGTCCCACACACACTGACTCTCTCTGGGCTACGGGTCCCACACACACTGACTCTCTCTGGGCTACAGGTCCCACACACACTGACTCTCTCTGGGCTACGGTTCCCACACACATTGACTCTGTCTGGGCTACGGTTCCCACACTGACTCTCTCTGGGGTACGGGTTCCACACACACTGACTCTCACTGGGGTACGGGTTCCACACACACTGACTCTCACTGGGGTACGGGTCCCACACACACTGACTCTCTCTGGGCTACGGGTCCCACACACACTGACTCTGTCTGGGCTACGGTTCCCACACTGACTCTCACTGGGGTACGGGTCCCACACACACTGACTCTCACTGGGGTACGGGTCCCACACACACTGACTCTCACTGGGGTACGGTTTGCACACACACTGACTCTCACTGGGGTACGGGTCCCACACACGCTGACTCTCACTGGGGTACGGGTCCCACACGCACTGACTCTCACTGGGGTACGGGTCCCACACACATTGACTCTGTCTGGGCTACGGTTCCCACACTGACTCTCTCTGGGCTACGGGTCCCACACACACTGACTCTCACTGGGGTACGGGTTCCACACACACTGACTCTCTCTGGGCTACGGGTCCCACACACACTGACTCTCTCTGGGCTACGGGTCCCACACACACTGACTCTGTCTGGGCTACGGTTCCCACACTGACTCTCACTGGGGTACGGGTCCCACACACACTGACTCTCACTGGGGTACGGTTTGCACACACACTGACTCTCACTGGGGTACGGGTCCCACACACGCTGACTCTCACTGGGGTACGGGTCCCACACGCACTGACTCTCACTGGGCTACGGGTCCCACACACACTGACTCTCACTGGGGTATGGATTCCTGTTGTTCCCCACCTCCTGCTGTTTCCCTTTTCTTAATACTGGCAGAGCTGTTGTGTATTGTCAGCATGTCTGCGTTTATTTCAGATTTTCAGTATTTTCTGAGCAACGATAATCCTGGATCCCATCAGGAGTTCGTTGCCAGTGTGCATTCAAAGCACCAACTTCACAGCAATTCTGTGGTGAAACCACCAGAGAGCTTTGATCCCAGTATTTTCCCAGTCTCCCACACCTCTGTTCCATTCCACCTGCCAGTAGCCTGACTCCAGCATTGTGAATGCGAGTGCAACTGTGTGCATGGAAGTGGCAGAATTCACTGGCGTGCTGCTTACAAACTCCTGCCATTTTCAACTATTCCCCCAGCAGAAAGGCTTTGTTACAATGGCTCTGTAGCTCTACTTCATTGTGCAGACTGCACTGCATGTACCTATTCCTTTCACACTAAACACAAGTACAGAAAGATCAACAGCACTGTTTAAACAACACTAAACAGGATAGCATCGGCACACCTTTTTCCTATAGAGCTCGACCAAAACAACAGCTCACTGACCTCCAGCTGCAATTCAACAATTTGGCATTTATATTGCAACAGAAACATCCCGGGCCCTTTATAGAGGAGAAACGGGTGGCTGATGGGCGCAGAGGGCAGGAGTGTGGGGGAGTTGTTGGACCTGGGGAGTTGGGGGGGTGGGGAGGGTGCAGGGTGGGGTTCTGTGGGGCACCAAGATTTGCAGGGGCATGTGCTGTAGGACATGGGGAGGAGGTGGGAGAGTGAAGACAAAAGACCTGGTAAAATGTGGCCTGGCTCCGGTTGGGGATCCCCCAGTTTGTGATGTCTTGGGTCCCTCTTCCTCACTGTAACTTTTCGTTTTAAACACTAGCTCATTTCCTTGTAGGGTTGAACGGGATATGCAACAGCTCCAGCGTTTCGACATCGGACCTGCCTGATTATTTACTGTAAGTACAAGCTGTGTAGGAGGCTCTGGGCTGACCACCTTTGCTCAATGTTATGTTGCTGCTTTCAGTCTTTTCCTCTCAACTCCTGCATGTGCTGATTCCTCTATTGAGTACAGGTGTGGGATGTGCTCTTGTAAAAGGCCATTCTTCATGTGTCAGCAAGTTTTTTAATCATTGCAAAGTCGTCAACCCTGATAACATCCACACGCAATATCTGCAGATGTGTTCACACTGATGTCCAAGGTGATGACATTAGTCAGGCTGAATTCAGCTAATTTCATGGAGCCTGGAAATTGAAACAGAAATCTTCTGTATCTGGTGGCTCAGTACCATGCAGGTTGGCCCTTTTTCTGTGCTGTCAACTTTTGTCCAGAGGGAGTATTCTCACTTCTGAGTCAAAAGATTGTGCCGCGCTCTTGGCGTTGCCATCCTTCAGGTGAGATATTAAAGATCCCATGGTATTATCGGAACATATTCCTTGCTCCGACTACCCCACCCAAAACAAATCTCCTGTCATTCATTCAGTTATTTACTGTTGCATTTCTCTGCAAAAACTGCAGTTGCTGCAATTGAGAAGCCTTTCATCATATGTTTAACATTGAGAGATGTGATAATACACTGTGGAAATACCACCGCTCTCTTTCTGGACCCACCTATTAAGTGTTGTCTGGTGTGAATTTCTCCCTCAGTAAATATGCAGCAATTGCATCGCAGGAGCAGAGGCAAGGTTACAAAACCGATTTTAACGCAGAGTACAATGAGTACCGGGATCTGCACTCCAGGATAGAGAGCATCACCAGGCGGTTCACACAGTTGGACGCTGAGCTGAAACAGCTCTCACCCGGGTCTGCAGACTACAAGGTATGGGAATAATTGACTTCTATCTCTGGGGGAAAAAAAATTACACACGGCTCCTCCTGTCTGTCTTTCCCACACAAAGGGCCATTGATCCCTGACAGGTTAGCTAACTACAGGTGGGTTTTATGAGTATTACCCATGTTTCAGGGAAATCTTCCTACTCCCTGCTCACAGTCTCTTCCTCCACCTCCTGCCGGCCCTTATGCACCCTCCCTGTGTCCCCTCGGCCCACCTCCCCCCATCTCCTTCCAGCCCCTTCCCTCAGGCCCCCCTCCCTCCTTTCCCACCCCTTTCCAACCACCCACCTTCCACATCCCTTCCAGTCCCCCTCCCTCTGCCACCCCTCCTGCTTTTCTTCCTTCCCCTGGCCCCCTTCCCTCCGCACTCCTCTCACCGCTGCCCCTCCCGCTTTTCCTGCTAGTGATTTAGTTGAGCCATGCTTGTGGATTTATTTTTTTTTAGAGCTATACAGCACCGAAACGGGCCCTTCGGCCCATCGTGCCTGTGCCAGCCACCAAGCACCTAACTATTCTAATCCCATTTTCCAGCACTTGGCCTGTAGCCTTGTATGCTATGGCATTTCAAGTGCTTATCTAAATACTTCTTAAATGCTGTGAGGGTTCCTGCCTCTACCACCCCTCAGACAGTGTGTTCCAGATTGCAACCACCCTCTGGGTGAAAAATATTTTCCTCAAATCCCCCCTAAACCTCCAGCCCCTTACCTTAAATCTAAGCCCCCTGGTTATTCACCCCTCTGCTAAGGGACAAAGTTTCTTCCTATCTAACCTATAAATGCCTCATAATTTTGTATACCTCAATCATGTCCCCCCTCAGCCTTCCCTGCTCTAAGGAAAACAACCCTAGCCTTTTCAGTCTCTTTTCATAGCTGAAATGCTCCAGCCCAGGCAACATCCTGGTGAAATCATGAGAGGTATAGACAGAGTGGATAGCAAGAAGCTTTTTCCCAGAGTGGGGGATTCAATTACAAGGGAACACGAGTTCAAAGTGAAAGGGGAAAAGTTTAGGGGGGATATGCGTGGAAATTTCTTTACGCAGAGGGTGGTGGGTGCATGGAACCCTTTGCCAGCGGAGGTGGTAGACGCGGGCACGATAGCGTCTTTTAAGATGTATCTAGACAGATACATGAATGGGCAGGAAGTAAAGAGATACAGACCCTTAGAAAATAGGCGACAGGTTTAGATAGAGGATTTGGATCGGCGTAGGCTTGGAGGGCCGAAGGGCCTGTTTCTGTGCTGTAATTTTCTTTGTTCTTTGAATCTCCTCTGCACCCTCTCCAGTGCAGTCACATCCTTCCTATAGTGTGGTGCCCAGAACTCTACACAGTACTCCAGCTGTGGCCTAACAAGCATTTTATACAGCTCCATCATAACCTCCCTGCTCTTAAATTCTGTGCCTCGGCTAATAAAGGCAAGTATCCCATATGCCTTCGTAACCACCTTATCTACCTGTGCTGCTGCCTTCAGTGATCTATGGACAAGTACACCAAGGTCCCTCTGACCCTCTGTACTTCCTAGGGTCCTACCATCCATTGTATATTCCATTGCCTTGTTAGTCCTCCCAAAATGCATCACCTCACACTTCTCAGGATTAAATTCTATTTGCCACTGCTACGCCCATCTTACCAGCCCATCTATATCGTCCTGTAATCTAAGGCTTTCCTCCTCACTGTTTACGACACCACCAAAATTCGTGTCATCTGCGAACTTACTGATCATACCTCCTATATTCACGTCTAAGTCATTAATGTACACCACAAACAGCAAGGGTCCCAACACCAATCACTGCTGTACACCATTGGTCACAGGCTTCCACTTGCAAAAACAACCCTCGACCATCACCCTCTGCCTCCTGCCACTAAGCCAATTTTGGATCCAATGTGCCAAATTGCCCTGGATCCCATGGGCTCTTACCACCATAACCAATCTCCCATATGGGACCTTATCAAAAACCTTACTGAAGTCCATGTAGACTACATCAACTGCTTTACCCTCATCTACACATCTAGTCACATCTAGAGGGGCTTGAAGGGAAGGTTTGTTGGTGAGCAGTTTATGCTGAACGAGAAAGTGAGATTCCACGTATTTGGTTCAGACTGCATTTTTGTAAAGTCTTCAAAGCCATCGCCACACTCTTCTATTGAGGTTGTTTCCCAAACCTTTAACCATATGTCTTGTTCCCACAGAGCACTCATGACCAGATCTTGCAGGAATATCGGAAAATTAAGAAGGTAAGTGTCTAGCAGAAATGGATGATGAAATTGCTGCTGTTCCCATCACCACAGCAATGCTGGAACAGGATTTGTTTCTTGTCTGGTGGAGGGGCAACCCTGAACAGGTGAAACCTCTACTAATTGCAGACGGGACATGGGTAGCAGGATGCAGACAGCTGGTGGCAGTCTCTCAAGACAGGGTAGGTGGGAGGGAACTAATGCTGAGGTGTAAAGAATTAGACATGGCAAGCGACTAGATGAAAAAAATACCTCGTGTTTGGTGCAATTTGGTTGATTCCAGTAGAAAATCAGCAGCATCTGTTAGGAGTTTGGGATAGTGAGTAGCAACGTACACACTGCCCCTTCCCCACCTCTCTGCCCCTGTCCCTCTGAGACCAGTTGCAACACCCCTAACTCAACTCAGTCTAGGGTTTGAGCCAAACTAATCCCACTTCAGTGTTAATTTTGAATTGCTGCCACTTTCAGACACGCAAGTTGCTGAGTGCATTGTAGGGATCTGAATGTAATGTGTCATTTTTCTTTTTTATACAGACGAATCCCAATTACAGCCAGGAGAAATATCGCTGTGAATATCTGCACAACAAACTGGCACACATTAAGAAATTGATAGCAGAATACGACCAGAAGCAGCTGCAATCCTGGCGTTAGCACGGCTATTTTACGAGAGAGAGAGAGAGAGAGATACAGCAAGCAATTGCATCTAATTGTGTTTCCAGCTTCTCCTATGTGTGTGCTTCACAAGAGGAGGAATCTGCACCGACTGAGACCAGCGCTAACTTTAATAATTAGAGAAACTTGTGGGGATGGGAGGGGGGCCCCCTGTCAGTAAGTGTCTAGTGAGGAGAGTTTAGTGTTCTAAAGGACAAAGGCTTTAAAAAAAAAAATGGAAGCTCTATCCAGGACTTGCTGTTCATTGTGTCCCCCTGACTCTTCAAACTTACTGTTCACTGTGTCTCCTCCCCCTTTCCCAGCTCTTCAAACTTGCTGTTCATTATGTGTTCCCAAACCTCCCTCTGACTCTTCAAACTCTCCTTCTGGGAGTAATATTTTTGCTGCTGTTGCCTTCGTCTGCCTTCTTCACTGCAAGATATGGTCCAAGTATTACATGTAAACCCTGCCACCCAAAGAGTCTAGTTTAAACGGTTGGCAGCTGTTTGTTTAAGCGCTATCTGCCCTGGTTGTTTGCTGTTAAGTGCCCCATTTCCTCATAAAGTATTTATTTAAAGTGTCTGTCCAGAAACTGCAGTGGTTACAACAACTGGGGTTCTCGGGTGTTCACTATCTGCTGACTCATTGGGTCACAGAAGCAGGCTGCAGCACACAGTGGGCCTTTGAGGCCACGTGACTCCCAAAAGCCAGCCGGTCTATTGTGAGCCACTGTGCACCTGTTAATGACCTGTGCTGCATCTGCTTTTCAGGGTCTGCCTACTGACTGTCTAATAACCTGAAGCTCAGAGTCCACTCACCAATTCCACAACTCGCTGGAGAAGAGGTGTCTGAACTCACTTAAAGGTGTTATTTACTGTGATCAATGCAACTAGGCAAGTCCAAAATGAAATGGTGTCTTTTGCCACAGGCCAGATAAAATAACAAGCCAATATCCGTGTTCTGCACTGTGACCCCAGATCCCTAACCAGGCAGGAATTAATGGAATCCCGATTAAGTGATGGTATTTTTTATAATGAATTTGGCGATAGTGATATCCAGGTTCTGTCAACTGTACTGGGCACAGTGTATCAGGAGCTTCATCACTGCCTGTGAGGGTCACTTATGTGCCAATGTCTCCCACAAGGGACTCAATTATGCTTTGGTGCTTTGGTCCTGAGACTCCCAGAGTTCCTATATTCCATTCTCCAACCACCCTCCCCCAAGGCAGACATCAAGACAGCTGGTTATGTCACTAACCTTTATCTAAGTTGTCTTGCCTCCCTCTTTAAACCCAGATGCTGAACTGTGACCTCTCTATTCACCTGCTAAGGGTTGCGGATGCCTCATCTTTGTGCGGTGCTGGTTTGTGATGTGTAGCTCCTGCCCCATTAAATAGATTGCTGGCATCAAAGCCATCTCATGATCCTAATTTGCACTTGTCACGCACTGGCCTTCCACACACTCCATGTGGTGGGTGCATCAGTCTGTCTAGTGGTCTCTATTGAGCTATCGAGGTGAGAAAATTTGAACAGCCCAAGGAAAGACTATTTATTTTTTTACCCTTTACAACACACATTCTGAAATGACAGGTACAGTTTAGTCAGGTTAAAACATTAAAGGTGTCTGCAAGGTCTAAATAGAATTAACTGTTAAATCTTCATCAGTCCTCTCCCTCTCAATTTTAGTAATGGTCCTTTTATACCGAAACTGCTCCATGTCTGTGGACAAAATGAACAATTAAAAATCTACGTTATATACCAAACAGCACCTTAATCCTGTACCGGAGACAGAGTCAAGACATTTCATTGAACCATGTCAAATTTGAAAATCCAAATTGTCCAGCTAGATTCTTTCTCCCATCTATTCCTTCCAATTACAGTTGTTTAATGTTTTGTGTTTCTCTTCTCACTGAGTCCCAGGTTCATTCAGCTGTTTACTGGTGTTTATTTGTAGGAGTGCAGGAGTTCCACTGTACCTCACTTAACACCACAGCAATGAAAAGTGCCAATCCTCTTGTTTACTGTGGAGACAGTCCCTGGTAGATGAGGGCCGCAATCTGTTATTTTTTTTCCAGTATTAACAGGGCCTCTCACCAGGCAGCCTGGGCATCCTTCACTTCTGTTTGATAGTTGATTCACTGATTTGCTCTGAAAAGGTTGGGGTGAAGTAGCAACAGATTTGATCGGTGCCTTTCAGAGACAGAGATTCAGGCAATTCCCCGTTGTAACCCAGGAAGAAGATATCAGCTGGCTCCTAATCTCCAGTCTACACTGTCCACAGTTCTGAATGGTTCCCTTTGTTTTTTTAACCTCTTTCCCTCTGCCCCAAGGAGCAGTTCCACAGGCTCCCACTGCCACTGTGTTCACTGCCCCTTTCGAGTGACTTATTTTGAGCCGAGACTGTGTGAGACTGCTGTAATCATTGTTTTTGGCATGTGAGGAGAGAAGTTCTGAGCCTAAGGGCTCTTGTGTGCAGACTTGGTGACCTGTCCCTGGGAGTCCGGTAGGATCTTTCAATCCTGTCTTGCACAATCCTTTGTGTATTTTAACTTATAAGTAAAGTTTCTTTGACATAAGCGCTGTTAACTGTTTTCCCAGCACAGAGGATGCCATGTGAGTCAAGGACTCGATTCATATCTGGGAGGTGTAGGTAGAAAGAATTTGGGATTTTCTTTTTTTTTTCAGTGTCAATGAATGGCATCTCTTACCCCATTGAACAGCAACATTGGTAAAGGGTCAGGTCCCTTACGTCAGCTCATGCTGTATAGAATTGTATATTCGAGGCTGAAATCAGAGTTCAGGAACATGCGGCTGTATCTGCGCCCAGGTGCTGCTGACGCCAGTAAGAATCATGTCTGCAGGAGACGGCACTGCAGACTTTCTCAAAGCTTTTCCTTAACGGAGGCACAGATATTTTATTAGTGTCCGGCGATCTTGAGCACTTTTTAAAGCTGGATTAACATTGCACTAGAGTTGTGTTCCAGATCAGGAACTGATTCCAGAGTCATACTGTTAGTACTTCACAGCAATGGTGATTGAAGGACCAACCCTTGTCTTTGTTTAAACAATTAGAGCCTGCATTGAAGGATCAAATTTGGTATTATTGTTTTTGAATGGATGTTGGTACAGCTTGCTGGCCAGTGTGTTCAGTGATGGCACATTACAGGTGTAGGGGAATGGGGTTAGTGTAGTGTTTCTACCTTGGTTGTACCGTATTTGGAATGGTGCCTCCTACAGCACAGTACTTGACATAGTACTAGATCTGGGGGCCAGTGAATATCAGTTTTTTGGATGTGCGGGCAAGTTAAATAAAGCTGTCACTTGCCCGGGTTCACAGCAAATGAAGACAGCAGAATGGAATAAACACCAATACTGGCTCGCCCAATGATATTTCTGGAAAATTAACTTCGGGTTTGATTCATTTTTCTTTTGACCTTGACTGTAACCATCTCCACGTCAGTATCTAATAATTGAGAAATGTATGGACACAGACATGCATCACTGAATACAGACATCGTGGACTCCATATCACAAAAAACAGATTTAACTAATTCCATGATGGTAAAGCAATGGTACTGTCCCTTTTTAGGTGTGGGAAATGTCCATTTGTAACAACAGAAAGCAGCATTGAGTGCTGTTGTGTTCTGAGACAATATTGCTTCAATGCAAATGTACGTTTCCCATCTCTCCTGTTCGCTGGCCCCAATGCTGCCCTCTGCCTCGTCACCCCCGCCACTGCACTCTGCCCCCTTTCGTCGTGCTCTGCCCCTGCTGACTCCAAGAACTGTGATGCATGTTTGATTTGTGTTAGACCAGGCGCAGCCTTGTTGAAGTGACTTGCCCCTTTGGCTGCTGGCAGCAGGGATCCCAAACCAGTTCCAGCATCTGAACACATGAGAAAACTCAGTGTGGGAGGGGCTGAAGCTCTAAGTAGTGATGCTCACCTGGGTTCCAGCCTGCTCCAGTGGGTAAAACTCCACTTAAGGAGTTATCTTGAACTATTTTTAAGGTTATAAACCTCACTTTTATTGAGGGGGAAGGGGCAGAGTGCCTTACATTGCAACACGCTTCTGGTATCAGATTAAATTTTTAACTGACTCCTGTGCCAGTTGGCACTGCGAACAAATTCCACTTTGGTACACCCGGGTGTGATGTCAAGATCTATACCCTGCTATCTGAATGAATGAATGGCTATCTTAAATTTAAAAGGGAGCCAGTTCCAGGATGAGGGTACATGGTGTCAGTGCGATGAGCATGTGCCTAATCCCACCATCTTTAACCCTTTGAAATATTGGTGTGTTTTTGCACTGCATTCAATATATTAAAACGTTTGTTGGTGAGAGCACCCTGGATTTATGGTTGCAAGACTGCCTTGTCCGTTTTTCTAGATTTCCCCTCCGTTTGCCTATTCTGTCTACATCAAACTCAAGTTCACACACAGGTGTTGTAGTACACCTGCTGCCTGGTTATCATTCATCACAGCCTCTTTGTTAAAATTCTTATTGAATGCAAAATAGAGAGGCTTTTGGCCTGTCTTTGTATAGAGACTGGGTGTAACTGATATGAGCTGTGTTTTCCTTCCTACATGTGGCAGCTGTGATTCTAGTTCGATTTCTTTCTCTATTTCTGCTCTTCTCTGCCCCCTTCCCCAGATATTCCTGATGCCTTCTATGAGCTAATGTCAGCTTGGCTCAGTGGATAGCACTCTTCTCTCTGTCAGAAGGTCATGCGTTTAAGCCCCACTCCAGGACTCAAGTACGTAATATAGGCTGATTCTGGAGCAGGGCAGAGTGCCACACTGTTGGAGGCTTATTCAGATGAGATGTTAAACCTGGGTGGTCCTTGTGGACATCAACAGTCCAGTGATGCTTTCCACCCAAAAACCGATTGATTCATCTCCCTACTGTTTGTGGGCTCTTGCTGTTTTGCAAAGTGGCTGTCGTGTGCACCTGCATACATCACTGCACTTCAGTATAATTCACAGTTTGGAGCGTGTCTGAAACTTGTGTTAAGATGCTATGTGAATGTGTTACGCCCCTGCCTGACTTCTACATTACCAGGCGTTCAGCAGAATCCAGCTGTCATTCCTTCCCCTCCTATTGTATATCTCTAGGGGTAAAGGTTCTCTGCACATGACTTCTGTCAGTGCTATTGCCACTTCCTGAGGGGGGAGGGGAGGAGGTGGGGGGAATGCTGGAAGGTGATTTAGTTTTCATCTTCCGTTCCTTCCTGAGTCAGGAATTTCTGTTCACAGCAAAGAGCGTGTGCGGTTTCTTGTACTGCTTTGTGTACCACACAACCCAGCGCTTGGTAACAAGAATGACAGCAGGCAAGTCCATATCTGACAGAAAGGGATAGGAAAATGGTTTGGTGGGGATTCAAAGGATTAAGCCTGTCTTCTGTTTGAGGCAGTGACTGACCTATTTTGGTACATTTTTTTTTTCCAGTTTTTTGGATATCCAGCATTCACAGTTTTATTTTTCCATCCCACTGTTTTAACTAAATTTCTCATTTGCAGCTTATTTAATGAAGCAGGTTGCTGTCCTCTACTTCCTGATAGGCCTGTTCACAGTGTTACAATACCAGTCTCACCCAGGTCCGAGAGAATATTTCTGAATTAAGAAACAAAAACGTAAAATTTTTTGAACCTTCTGCAGTTTAAATAAAACTATTTTTTGAGAACAGTATATATAGATGTCAGATTAAAACATTTCTACACTCTTAATGTTTTTGAGTGAAATTGTATAGCTAAGGAACTGATCATGGAGTTGTATATACCAAGGAATACAAGCTAGGATGATTGTAGAACTACAGAATATTTAATGATTATATGTATAAATATTACCACTTGCTTGTGTCTTTATTTCCTGGCTTCTTATGTATTGAGTTGTTAAAAGATATTTTGAGTGACAGAGCAGGAACATAGGAACAGGAGGAGGTTGTTCAGCCTCTCAAGCCTGTTCCATCATTCAATTAGATTATAGCTGATCTGTTTCCCAACTCCATCTACCCACCTTGGTTCTGTAATCCTTAATACTCTTGGCTAGCATAAATGTAACAACCTCAGTTCTGAAATTTTCAGTTCACTCCCAGCCTCAACAGCTTTTCATAAGAAGAGTATTTCAGATTTCCACTCCCCTTTGTGTGAAGAAGTGCTTCCTGACATCACCCTGAACAGCCTGGCTCTAATTTTAAAGATATGGTCCCTTATTCTGGATTCCAACTCTTGCCCCCACCCCACCGGAGGAAATTGTTCCTCTCTACCCCTATCAAATCCGTTAATCATCTTAAAACACTTCAATTAGATCATCCCTTAATCTTCTTTACTCGAGGGAATATAAGCCTAGTTTATGCAACATGTCCTCCTAGTTTAATCCTTTTAGCCCTGGTATCATCCTGGTGAATCTGTGCTGCACCCCCTCCAAGGCCAATGTACATCCTTTTTGAGGTGTGGTGTCCAAAACTGAATGCAGCGACTGCACATGGGCTTTAACCAGAGCTCTATACAGCTGCAAAGTAACTTCTTCCCCTTTGTATTCCAAGCCCCATGAGATAAACACCAACATTTCGTTACCCTTTTAAATTATTTTTTGTACCTGTCCACTGATGCTGAGTGATTTTTGTGCATGAATCCCTAAATCTCTGCCCCTCCACAGTTCTGAGTTTCTTATCAGCAGTTGCAGCATTTATTTAACCTCCTACATCCCAGCTGAGGAGAGGGATCAGAGTATTCCCTATCCAGCAACTTCTCCTGGAAAGAGCAAGTGTAGATGTCTGTTGTGTATGGGAGTTGGTTTAGTAGTGATAATTCCCCATGGTGATACTGCCTGCTGATTCTTCATCCTCTTGACCTGTTATAGCCCACCGACTCTTGAAGAGAATGGGCAGGGGGATGTTAAAGTTTTTGACAGCTATTAGACTCAAACAAACTGATGCTGCCTTCAACAGAATATTTAATGAGCAGAACGCAAGCTAAAAGTGCAATTTAATTTACTGGACATAAGAGTCTGTAACCTTCAGAGACACGTGTCCACTATAAATCGGTTACCATACCCTGTCCTGTTATCAACTATGCCCTGGCAGAGCAAGGTTTGCTAACACTGCCTATCTTACCTTGATAAAGTTCCCAGTTGATAGTGTGATTTTTTTTAAAAATTCAGCACCAGCATGCAAAAGTAAAAGGGGACCAGACGTTAAATGTAACTAGGATGGAACTGTAATGTGCTTTTGGTCTCCAGGATGTTCACAAACCAGAAACCCTCTTCTAAGAAATGCATGAATCTTGGCATTACAGAAGAGGATAGAGGAAACCTTGGCAGCCAAAAGCAGCAACTTACATTTATATAACCCCTTTTAACATATCTTCCCAGGGTGCTTCACAATAGCATTATCTGGAAAATATCTGATGCCAAACCAAGTGAGATATCAGAACAGGTGACCAAGTGTTTGGTCCTAAAGATTGGTTTCAAGGAGCATCTTAAACGCTTAGGGTCGAGGCCGCTGAAAGCACAGCTGCCAACCAGCGAAGCAATGAAACTTGGGAATAAGCAAGAGGCCAAAGTTGGAGGAACACTGATCTTGGGATGGGGAGGGGAGAGGAGGAAGCTGGTGGAGGTTTCAGAGATTGCGAGGGGCAAGGCCATGGAGGGATCTGAAAACAAGAAATCAGAATATTAAAATCAAGCTCTTGCCAGACTGGAAACTAATCTATCATGGGTGAACTGAACTTGGTGCAAGCCGGGATATGGGGAGAAGAGTTTACAAAGGGTGCAGGGTGGGAAGTCAGCATTGGAATAATTGAGCCACCAAAAGCGCAGAAGTGGTTTTCAGCAGCAGATGAGCTGAGGCAGGTGGAGAGACAGGCAATGTTACGGAGGTGGAAACAGGCAGTTTTGGCGATGAGAATTTATATGGTGGAAAGCTTATCTCCGTCAAATGGGATGCCAAAGTTGTGAACAGCCTGAATCATAGAAATTTACAGCACAGAAGGTGGCCATTCGGCCCATCTTTCCTGCTGGCCTAAAAAGAGCTATCCAGCCTAATCCTACTTCAAGCTCTTTACCCATGTAGTGTAAATCACGCAGATGATACAGAAATCCTGGACTGGAAAACACTAACAGGTCCATCCAGTCTGACCCATACAGTTATGATAATTTGTGCATCGTGGATACAGACAGTCCCCACCCATACAGAGGCATATCATCACCTGGGAGAGGCAAAGAAACGGATAGAAACATGGGCCATTAAGGAAAAAGATCTGAAAAATTCCTCTCCAAACTCTTTAGACAATTGAACCAGTCATATCACATTGACCTGATTTTTATCATATGGAACCTACCTCTTGCTAGTGGGCTATCTTTCTCCCTCCTCACCTTGTTTCTCCCTTGTCCGTGCTTCTCTTTCACTATCTCAAGCCTTCCTTTTGATGACTGCGAGAGGGGAGACAGAATCTTTCTCTCTGGAAGCCCCATGTGTTGGATTGTAGGTTTGCAGTGTTTCTCTCTTAACTTTACATTTTGTCAAGTTGGAGCTCAGGATGTTTGCTTTTTATTTTGCTTTTCCACTCTGATGAAGGGAGCTGATGCATAGCTGCTATGGAAATAATACAGGCATCAAGTGATGCTGGTCCAGATCCCTGGGGTTCTTATCTTTGGGGTGCTGGTTGGGGGGGGGCACATCATGTGGTAGTTTTGCACAAGGTTACGATGTGGTCTCCTGAACATGAGGATCAGGTTTGACAGCCCCTTGAGAAAATAATTTCTTTCAGAAATTTTTCCACAACCCTCGTCCTGACGCAATAAAGTCCAGCATTTCCACCATTCCCAGCATTGAAAAATCCTACTCACTCAGCAGAAAATTGATTTCAAGGTCCTTTTTAAGTCCTTTCATGACCTCCTCCTCTACAGTTTTTTTATGTTTTTAATTAGCGAGAGGCAGCATGGTTTTGTGAAGGGGAGGTCGTGTCTCACTAATTTGATTGAGTTTTTTGAGGAAGTGACGAAGATGATTGATGAAGGAAGGGCAGTGGATGTTGTCTATATGGACTTCAGTAAAGCCTTTGACAAGGTCCCTCATGGCAGACTGGTACAAAAGGTGAAGTCACACGGGATCAGAGGGGAGCTGGCAAGATGGATACAGAACTGGCTCGGTCATAGAAGACAGAGAGTAGCAGTGGAAGGGTGCTTTTTTGAATGGAGGGATGTGACTAGTGGTGTTCCACAAGGATCAGTGCTGGGACCTTTGCTGTTTGTAGTATATATAAATGATTTGGAGGAAAATGTAGCTGGTCTGATTAGTAAGTTTGCGGACGACACAAAGGTTGGTGGAGTTGCGGATAGTGATGAGGATTGTCAGAGGATACAGCAGGATATAGATCGGTTGGAGACTTGGGCGGAGAAATGGCAGATGGAGTTTAATCCGGACAAATGTGAGGTAATGCATTTTGGAAGATCTAATACAGGTGGGAAGTGTACAGTAAATGGCAGAACCCTTAGGAGTATTGACAGGCAGGGAGATCTGGGCGTACAGGGCACACAGGTCACTGAAAGTGGCAACGCAGGTGGATAAGATAGTCAAGAAGGCATACGGCATGCTTGCCCTCATCAGTTGGGGCATAGAGTATAAAAATTGGCAAGTCATGCTGCAGCTGTACAGAACTTTAGTTCGGCCACACTTAGAATATTGCGTGCAATTCTGGTCGCCACACTACTAGAAAGACGCGGAGGCTTTGGAGAGGGCACAGAAGAGGTTTACCAGGATGTTGCCTGGTCTGGAGGGCATTAGCTATGAGGAGAGTTTGGATAAACTTGAATTGTTTTCACTGGAACGACGGAGGTGGAGGGGCGACATGATAGAGGTTTACAAAGTTATGAGTGGCATGGACAGAGTGGATAGTCAGAAGCTTTTTCCCAGGGTGGAAGAGTCAGTTACTAGGGGACATAGGTTTAAGGTGCGAGGGGCAAAGTTTAGAGGGGATGTGCGAGGCAAGTTCTTTACACAGAGGCTGGTGAGTGCCTGGAACTTGCTGCTGGGGGAGATGGTGGAAGCAGGTACGATAGAGACATCTTGACAAATATATGAATAGGATGGGAATAGAGGGATACGGTCCCCGGAAGTGCAGAAGGTTTTAGTTTAGGCAGGCATCAAGATGGGCGCAGGCTTGGAGGGCCGAATGGCCTGTTCCTGTGCTGGACTGTTCTTTGTTCTTTGTATACCCATCCTTGCCTAGGCATACAGAGCCACATGCACTCTCTGCTCCTCTAACATTGGGTTCTTCCTTGTTCTGTACCGCTCTATTTCTCCATCATTGGCTGTTCTTTCAGATGTTCTGTCCCTAATTCCCTCCAGCTGGCCACAAATCCATCCCTGCTTAAATAAAAAACCCTTAAAAAGCCTCTGACCCTATCCGCTACTCACTTTTCTGAGCCTGCTCGGTAATGGATACTGAAGTGGTTCTCTGTACCCAAGGAGTACCAAGAAATATAAAGTGGTGATGTTGTCTTCAGGGATCCAGTGTAGGTTTACCAGAATTATATCTGCATTCCAAGAGTTATTGGAATAATAACAAACTGGGTGATTTGATCAAAGTTTTCACGGTATGAAGGGAACAGATAGCAGGGATAGGCACTGATGAAAGGTCACAGACCTGAAACATTAACTCTGTTTCTCTCTCCACAGATGCTGCCAGACCTGCTGAGTATTTCTGGGGGGTTTTCAGATTTCCAGCATTCACAGCATTTTGCTTTTATTATAGGCACCGACATGTTGCACCATGGACGCTTAATCTTCATATAGCCAATCTAATACCATCTAAAACACATTTCTCCCTATAAATAAAGTAGCTAATCATACAAACATCGGTGGAGAGCAGCACAACTGTATTAGCTAGTTAGCAAGCAAAATAGTGTGCAATGCCAATGCGAATTACTTTTGTTGACAGAATAGTTAGTTACACCATGTCATAGGGTGGTAGATGGACCTTATCGGATGACTTCTGTGGATTCTCACTGCGTCAGGACTGCAAATTTATCCAATAAACCATAAAACCCAAGGAGATGATTGTTATTTTGGTCATTGAGGTGAGGCAGTAGAAAAATCAGCAATAGGAAGTCGGACCATTTCTCACTGCTATTGTCACACAAGACAATTTAACCTGTGATGGTCAGTGTTAGTGCAACTCCTCCACCTGCTTGTAATATGTGTCTGAAGACAGGGCAGCCAACAAAAGGGCAGTGATCTCCAAATCAGGAGAATTTTATAGGATAGAGCAGTTAGTACTTCAGAAGACTCATGTAAAACAGAAAAGCAGAGTGGGACAGGAAGGGATTAATGATAAGTAGTCAAGTCTAGTTTATTCATCTTAACAGGCTGTTAAACTAGGTCCTGGATTCTAAAATGTAGAAACAACAGCATCTCTCATGGACAAAATGTAATTTACTCACCAAAGCTAGTGACAAAAATAGATAAACACAATTACAAATAAAGAGTGCCCCTCAGTTCCTCCAATAAAGCAATTCTCTCAAATTCCCATCTCTATATCTCCGTCTATCACTATTGATTCCGATGCAGCACTGACGAGATGAATATTAACAAAAAGCTTTTCTGCAAAAAGTTACAAAATGTTTAGTCACTATCTGTAAGATTGTACTCCAGACTAACCAATTTATGGCCAAGCCAAATCTCTTACCTGTTAGCAAAGGTTCACTTTTAACTTAATGTAAATATATGATGTAGACGATTTTCAAATGACATTCGCTGCTCAGGTTATCTACCCTCAAACTGAATAGTAAATCACATTGCAGTTACTGATCTTTGACGTACTTGTAAAACTTGTCCTTCAATCCAATTTGCAGTGAAAAAATCAGTTAATGATGGTTTCTAACATGGTTATTGAAACATAATAAATTTTTATCATGTCTTCCGTGGCAGTTTTTAAAACTCCTAATGCAGCATGGATTTTGTTAAGGAATCGTAGACAGTTCATCCGTTATCTTGTATTTACTAATTATTGTATATGGGTCAGCAGCATCCTGTTTTTGCCAATACCACTCAGCCCCATTATACCATATTTGTGTATTCATGAGGAACTTACAGTGCTGACCCATGGAGATTCCTTGGATTTTCTTGCCTGTTTCCCCCTAAATACAAGTTCTCGAACAACATGATTCCAAATGGATAGCAGCAGAATTGCAACATTCATATAAAAGTAAAAATCCAGCAACCTTTGACATGTCACTGAGCTTGTGTCCCAAGTGAAAGTAACGCACACCAGAGCGTAGGAATTGAGACATTCCCTAAGTGACTTTTGCCATTTTAAAATGAGTTTACATAACACAAGCCTCTAAACTTGTGTTTTAAAATAACCTAGCTGCTAGATTACTCTAGAACACAAGGTTCAAGGCTTGGAGCAGGGGTATCCAACCTTGTTGCGTGTGGGCCCACATTACAATTTTTGTCTTACATCGGGGGCTGATGAGACAATTTCGGAATGATAAGGGCATTAAAAATTTATCTTACTGTTAATCAAAACAACAAATGTGTATTTTTGTGAAGAACCTTTAAATGAGAAGACTAATTTATTGATTTACTTTCTCAATCATTATGTTGGACACTGATTTAGTGAGATACCTGGCATTTTTATTGCTTGCACAACAAGTCAATGTTTGTCTGCACACTTATAACAATGCAGAATATTCCAGATAAATATCCATCTGTCAGGAGTGATTTTGATCGCTCTCCCTCCTCTCTCTCTGTCTGTCTTCCCCCCACCCTCTCATGTTATGTCCCCTTCTCTGTGTCATCGCCACTTTGTGTCACTTCCCTCCTCTCCAACATTCCCCTCTCTCTGTCATTCCGCCCGTGCTGTTCCCCCTTCTGTGTTATCTGCTCTCACTCTGTTATCCACTCTCTCTCTGCCCCCCCTCTCACTCTCCCCCCCTCACTCTGTCTCCCCCCCTCACTCTGTCTCCCCCCCCCTCACTCTGTCTCCCCCCTCACTCTGTCTCCCCCCTCACTGTCTCCCCCCCCCTCACTCTGTCTCCCCCCCCCTCACTCTGTCTCTCCCCCCTCTCCCCCCTCACTCTGTCTCTCCCCCCCTCACTGTCTCTCCCCCCTCACTCTGTCTGTCTCCCCCCCTCACTCTGTCTGTCTCCCCCCCTCACTCTGTCTCCCCCCTCACTCTGTCTCCCCCCCCCCCCTCTCTCTGTCCCCTCTCTCTGTCCCCTCTCTCTGTCCCCCTTCTCTGTCCCCCCCCCTCTCTGTCCGCCCCCTCTGTCCGCCCCCTCTGTCCGCCCCCTCTGTCCCCCCCCCGTCCCCCCCTCTCTGTCCCCCCTCTCTCTCTCTCTCTCTCTCTGTCCCCCCCTCTCTCTCTCTCTCTCTCTGTCCCCTCCTCTCTCTCTCTCTCTCTCTGTCCCCCCTCTCTCTCTCTCTCTCTGTCCCCCCTCTCTCTCTCTCTCTCTCTCTCTGTCCCCTCCTCTCTCTCTCTCTCTGTCCCCTCCTCCCTCTCTCTCTCTCTCTCTGTCCCCCCTCTCTCTCTCTCTCTCTCTCTGTCCCCTCCTCTCTCTCTCTCTCTCTCTCTCTCTCTGTCCCCTCCTCTCTCTCTCTCTCTCTCTGTCCCCCCTCTCCCTCTCTCTCTGTCCCCCCCCCTCTCTCTCTCTCTGTCCCCCCCCTCTCTCTCTCTCTGCCCCCCCTCTCTCTCTCTGCCCCCCCCCTCTCTTTCTCTCTCTGTCCCCCCCTCCCTCTCTCTCTCTGTCCCCCCCCTCTCTCTTTGTCACCCCCCTCTCTCTCTCTCA